>NC_085973.1:18908848-19216636 GCF_910591565.1 Cydia splendana
TCCCGGCTCCGCACGGGTTAACAAATTATACACCTAAACCTTCCTCAAGAATCACTCTATTGATAAGTAAAACCGCATGAAAAACCGCGAACAAATATACAAACACACAAACATACAGACGCGGCGGAGAACTTTGTTTTATAAGGTGTACAGTAGTGATTTTATATCATGAATAGAAAAAAAATATTATAAAAACACTTAAGTAAGTTAAATATATTAAGAACGGGTCACTCACATACGTGTACGGGTTACGTGAGTGACCCGTTCTTAATATATTTAATGTCTGTGTCCCACGCAAGTTTTGTTATTAAAACACTTAAGCTTTTGATAAACATCGCATGAGTGTCACACTCATTCGATGTTTATCATGAGTCATGTGTAATTTTGGCAGACTGTAAGCGCGTTCATAAACCTTTATCAAACATGTAGCGGCTACGTTACTACGTTAAAGTCGCGTAGCTAAACAATGTGTCGAGACAAAGCACGAGGAGTGGCCCTCCAGTGACGAGCCCTCCCTTTGTTCTATGACCCTGGTCGCTGGCTGGTGGTCTAAGGGAGACGCTTTCTTACAATTTGCAACCCTTTTGTAGATGGTGAACTTTTCGAAATCAATAATTTCGTACAAAATTTAATAGACACCGAGAACAACTATTCTTTTCGTAAATAGTCGTGGTCGAATAATCGTCAAATTAATCCCATTTTGGCTTTATTTTATTTTAAAAAATCAGCCAAATCATATGCCAAGAAAGAGTTTCAAATAAGTAATAAGATTTGAAACTAAACCATAGCCAGATAGACACATTAAATTTAAATCGGGACAGGTACTGCCGTGGCCGTACTCGTCCCAAATCTAGTGGTCAAGACGTTAGCCGCGTAAACTGAAGACGCGGGTTCGATTCCCGCATTGCCCACCGGTGGATTAAGTCACTTTTTCTTTAGTGTATGATATCTATTTCAGTTTAAATTAAATTGTGCATGAAAACACTATCCAAATATGTATACAGAGAGAAAATCGCTACCTCTTATCCCTCGCGTCGCCACAGCCTATGTGAGCAGGAAGTAGTTTCTCTTTAGACAACCGCATGAGATTGCTTTTGTGAACAACAATGAAATGCCCCGTCCACCTCCACGGCACATCCTTCAATGTGCCTATTTTATTCGTCGTCTGCCGCGGGCTTAAAGGAAAATTTCTAACTCAAAACATAATAGCGGAATATGCACTTTGAACTTTCCATGTTTCCCTTTGTTATATTTTGCCGGGTGTTGGGCTTATAACTGTGGTGACAGTGCTGTCATGAAATAAATTATGCTTATTAAGCCTTGTTAGTTGTGTGAAGGACTGGCATTTTGGAATATAATATGACAAATGACATGACACGTGTAAGTACGAGTAAATCTACGGTGCGTGTTAAATTGTACCACAATTTATCATAATAGTTAAAAGCAATTTGTAGTAGTTTACAACTATTTGCTTTCTTAAGGTGGACAGAGTGGTTACAGACAGCAGAATTTTAGTAAATTTATTTTGCTTTCATTAGTTTTCAGATCATAATACGGTTGCCAAATCAAAAAATCGATCGATCCGACGGCTACAATGCAGTGGGCAACTGGGCAGTGATTTCGCGCTGCAATGCTGCTGCAGTAATGCTGGTGTATTCTAAATCCGCACGGTACCTTTCACTTTTTTGCCTCAGCAGCCATCGATCAGTATATACATACAGCATCTTATTACATGTTAAATATTCACATATTAACTAAACAACCCACGCTCATGCAAGCAACCCAATTAAGGCCTGCATTTTCACAAAGCAATTCCCGACTGCAACACATTCCAAAATATGTAAACAACATTAGATCTTATTACCTAGATGTAAGCTTCAAAATTTAAGTGCCGAATTACCGGGCTCATTCTGAAAATTCGCTCACCTAATTTTTGCTCGCAAAGATACAGAGCAGGATTAAAATAAACTTGGGTACGCTGATGGAATAAAATTGTGTTTTTTAATTTTTTTGCGCACTCTTGACGGCCATTTTGAATGAGATATTGTTTATGGACGCGGCTGACACTTAATAAACCATCGTTCAACGTGACCAGCATTATTGCGAACAAATATGCTAGTCCGTGGTCTCCACTCGAGCTCTTTTCGGCCCCATCGGCCATCTTCTCTGCGTGCAATGTGGCCTGCCCATTGCCACTTCAGCTTGCTAATCCGGTGGGCTATGTCGGTGACTTTAGTTCGTCTACGGATCTCCTCATTTCTGATTCGATCATGTAGAGAAACTCCGAGCATAGCCCTCTCCATAGCTCGTTGAGCGACTTTGAGTTTTGAGATGAGGCCGATAGTGAAAGACCACGTTTCGGAGCCGTAAGTCATCACTGGTAACACACATTGATTAAAGACTTTCGTCTTGAGGCACTGAGGTATGTCGGACGAAAAGACATTACGTAGTTTCCCGAACGCTGCCCAACCGAGTTGGATTCGGCGGTTGACCTCTTTCTCGAAGTTGGACCTACCTAATTGGACTACTTGTCCTAGGTAGATGTACGAGTCAACAACTTCGAGTACCGAGTTCCCAACAGAGACTGGGATGGGCACAACATTGGCATTTGACATAAGTTTCGTCTTGTCCATGTTCATTCTCAAGCCCACCCGTTGTGAAACTCGGTTGAGGTCATCGAGCATCATGCTGAGTTCCTCCATCGACTTTGCCATGACTACGATACGATATCGTCGGCAAACCGAAGGTGAGTGATGTATTCGCCGTTGACGTTGATGCCAAGTCCTTGCCATTCCAGGAGCTTGAAGGCGTCTTCCATTACGGCAGTAAACAGTTTCGGAGAGATAACGTCTCCCTGCCTTACGCCTCTTCGTAATGGAATCGCCTTCGTGCTCTGTTCCTGTACTCGGACCGACATGGTGGCGTTACTATACAAACAAACACTTCGATGTACCGATAGTCAATATGGCATCGCTGAAGAGACTCAAGCACCGCCCATGTTTCCACCGAATCGAAGGCTTTCTCATAGTCCACAAACGCTAAGCATAATGACAAGTTATACTCTTCGGTCTTCTGTATAACTTGCCGCAGCGTATGGATGTGGTCTATGGTACTATAGCCTTTTCGGAAACCGGCTTGTTCGGGAGGCTGGAAGTCATCAAGTCTGTGTTCGAGACGGTTAGTGATGACCCTTGAAAACATCTTATAGACATGGCTCAAATATATATCGTAATCGTTAATAGGTAATACGAATATTGTATGGAAATAGTCACGTGACTTTTCGTAGCATGTATCTTTCTGATAATTTTTTTTTTTCGTTTGTCGTTGGTCGATGTACGATTGTCATCTTGTCTTTGTTTATAATTTTGCACCTTACATAAGACGAAAAATGTAAACATAGCGTTGACGTCGATTGTAGGTACATTTCATGTTTTGACTTACAAGGTGACACGCTGTGTATATTGTCGCTTTTGTTATGTCTTTTAAACTTTCTGCTTTTTTCTGGTATTTGAGTCTTTGTTCGTGTACCTAGGTATGTATGTACCTATTATATTTTCCTGAAAACACCCGAGAAAAAAGCGCAAATAAGGTAAAAGTTAAACAGCGTGTTGGCGTAGGCGTCTTTATTAAGCACAAAGTAATTTAATTATATAAAGAATATATTTTCTTGCATGTCTGATTATATATTTTGTACAAGCTTTTATTTATCTTGCAATGTTTGTATGTATGTATGTTAGGGTGAAGTCTTGCAAGCTAATTGAGACTCACTTCCCGTTATTCGATTGAGCGGAAACTTCACATAAATAAATAATGAAGTTGAGTGACAATTCAATATCATAGCACCATCGAGCTGACTTGATAATAAACACAGGTGGTGGAAATAGGAACTTTGTGATGAACAACGCAACCTAATTGTGTTTGGGTTTGTTAGAATTACTTAGATGAGTACGTATTTGCTTGCTGAACGAAAAATACAGTCATCGATAAAAGCTTGTATCATAAATTACATTTTTACTAAAAATGTTGATATTGAAAATTCAACTAAAGTTAAAACATTGCACTTACCTTAAATTTATGTTAAATGTTTGTATGCGTAATAGGTATTTGAGGTATTCTTGCATTAGTACCTCAAAGAGCATTGATTTAATTATATGTCATAACGAATAAACAAACCAAGCTACTAAAAACATCAGCTTCTCTAGACACTTCATTTAGTCATATAGCTTCTCTGGCCACTTAATTTAGTCATATCAATTGACCTAGGTTTGCTGGATGACTAGGTAATCTAGGTATATCGAAGAGCGGAATATTCATGAGCGACCACGACAAAGCCACTCGGTGTCCGAATCCGAATCAAATGGGAACTGATTGCATAATGCAAGTTGATCAACGGTGGGTATTCGTTTCAATTATTACCCCGGACTCTGTCCCCGGTCAAACATTGATCGTGGACAGCAAAAAAAGGAAGCGAGAATGAAAACTGTTAAATATACAAAAAGCTAGAAAGAAAACAGATGCATTATTTTATTGCCGACTGTAGTTTTTCCCCTTTGCATGTCTATCAAGTACTTCTCAAAATCTTTCTAATGAGTCTAAACTTGATGTTTGTTTGTGTTTTTCATCATCATCATCAGAATAGCTCCATGTCATTTTATTTCATTGTCATCAGAATTACGCAAGTACCTACGCCAAATTTCAACCTAATAGACTCCGGGAAGAGGTTCAAATTTTAGTTACAAGAATTGTAGCACACATATACATATATATTATATATCGGGTAAAACAGAACGAAGGACTTTTATGAAAATGGGGAATTGTTTAGGCTACGTACTTTATTTTTCACTTATTAATCACGTTGGTTGTCTATTGTTTGTCCGAAAATTATATAAAATAATACTCATATGCCCGAATTTTATTTGCCCGAATTTCATTTGCCCGAATTGTTTGTTTACCATAAAAATTATATGACATACTCTTTGTTTACCCGATTATTAGATTCCAGAACGTACAAGTGCCATACGTGTTGTTGTCCATATTATTAATTGTAATAATACTATTTAATAGAACATTTAACCTCACCTAACCCACTTTTCCAGTAGTATTTATTTTCTGTAAGGGTCGCAGTTCAAACCTAACCTAACCCATTTTTCTAGTAGCATTTGGTTTCTGTAAGGGTCGCAATTCAAACCTAACCTAACCCACTTTTCTGATAACATTTCTTTTCTGTAAGGGTCGCAGTTCAAACCTAACCTAACCTATACTTTTCCAGTAGCATTTCTTTTCTGTAAGGGTCGCAGTTCAAACCTAACCTAACCCACTTTTCCAGTAGCATTACTTTTCTGTAAGGGTCGCAGTTCAAACCTAACCTAACCCATTTTTCTAGTTGCATTTGGTTTCTGTAAAAAAATTATATTATGGCTAGTGATAATTATGGCTTACAATGATGATGACAAATGATATTATTGAAATTGATTTTATGGGAAACAAAGGTTCTGGCACGTGACTAATATAGTAAACAATAAGTATTGCATATGTAATTATGGGAAACAATATAATGGCTGTTGACTATTATGGCAAATGAAATTCTGGCAAGTGGGTGTATACCATCACGTTAATATTTCTAACCGTTTTTGAGATATGGTTTGTTAAACATTAGTGCACAAATCAGTGTGTTTCAACCCTAGCAAATAGATCCTATTGAATGACATAACATGTGTCAATTTAAAATGTAAATAACTTTGTAGGGTTGTCACTGATATAAAAATACTTAATTTTAACGATTTTGTTTTACTTTTTAATCCAGTTTTACGATTATAAAAACTCGATTGTAGATCACTTAGATAACACTATCCTTTCAGCTCAGTCCCTAGAAATGTTCCACCCTGTATAAATATATGGAGTGAAGCTAAATAAAAGTGTGTAATCATTTTATATGTCAAATTTGTACAATCCGTTTCTATTAAAATCCGTTTTACCTGTAAGTAATCAAATTACTCAATGACTTACATTCAACTGAATCTGCCTAAATTGAATTCATGAAGATTGACGCAGAATGGAAAAGCACTATTCGCAGTAAAGCCTAAATTCGGACGGACATATCTGACATGCCTTCATTAAGTCATAAAAGCCGGGAATAATTATTTTAAGCGTCACAGTTTTATGACCTTGAATGGAATTGCTGACATGGTATTTTAATTGCTCACAGAGAATAGAAAAGCTTGCGCTATAACCACATCATCCACTATTTACACATAGATTATACTTCGATTCTTCGGACACGTGGCTAGACGCGAAGATAGTCTGGATGTACTGATAATGATAGGTCACGTAGAAGGAAAGAGAAGTAGAGAAAAAGCGCCTACCCAGTGGATAGGCATATGCAGAATCCAATGCCCAGGCTTGCCTGCAAATGACGCAGAATAGGAGTGCCTGGAAGAAAGTGGTGCTAAGCATCTATGGAAATCACGACCCTCAGCAATGAGAATACGATTGGAAAGAAGAACCATATCACCGACATCATAACTTAAGAGTTTTGCTCTTGTCGGTGGAGTAGCCAATCGTTTCTTTCTTGTGCCAGTTTTTTATTTCTTCATACGATGCATTATTTTTTTATTTGGCCGATATATGTAATCCTTGGATTTTTCTGCCTCTCGTCTTTTCCATCATGATTTCAAGTTGTCGTGCCGTATCAGGTGTACTAACATCTTGCCTCTCATATTCCTTATGGTATTTAATAAGCATTGCTTTTGTCCTACCATGCTTAGAGCCTCTTTATTCGTCTTTCTTTCAGTCCAGCTAATCCTTTCCATCCTTCTCCAACTCCACAATTCAAAAGATTACCTACCAACCAACCACGGGAAGCGGTAATCAGTGAATATCTTTTGGAAGCAAGAATTTTTAAATGGAGTCGCACAACTCTAATGTAGCAAGTTGGTATACCGAAAGGAGTAGGACACATACGGAAAAATAATTACGCTACACTAAAATAGTTTTCACGAGGCACTAGCTCTCCCGCGCTGGGAATGACGTGCCAGTTTACGAGCCAGCCTTTATCGGAGGTATTTCATTCAATATAACTGCCGTGGCGAACTTGCACAGAATTGTTTATTTTGAAATTACGCACGTGATTCGAATATACAGAAACTATATCGTCAACGTCATATTTTACGAAAGGGAAAATTGTATCTGGGGTTGTTTTCTCGCATGAGAGATCATTTCTTAAAGCAAAAACGCGTAAAGTCACATTGAAGGCCCTCTAAGTGCTTAACTACACTACATCACAGCTGGTTTTAATTCGTTTGCCAAACCTCTAGCGTCGAATGATGGGCCCTATGACATCATCATTTTCCTCGCGTTTTCCCGGCATTTTTGCCACGACTCATGGGAGCCTGGGGTCCGCTTGGCAACTAATCCCAAGAATTGACATAGGCACTCGGCGCGATTCGGGAAATGAATTAGAGATTCACTAGATATGAAATAGTAAAGATATGTGACGTTCCACGGCAAAAGGTACCTTATGGCGGCTGGCGCTTACGCTATTATTAACGGCGCTCTAATATTCAGCCGGGGCAATTGTACCTTTTGCCGTGGAACGTCACATATCTTGACTATTTCATATCTAGTGACTCTCTAATTCATTTCCCGAATCGCGCCGACTTGTTTTTACGAAACCAACTGCCATCTGACCTTCCAACCCAGAGGGTAAACTAGGCCTTATTGGGATTAAATAGTCCGGTTTCCTCACGATGTTTTCCTTCACCGAAAAGTTAAGTATATTAAATTGAGGTGAAAGTGAAAATGAAGTCGTGAAAGTCGTGCATGAGATGCTCACCAATCACCAAAAAGATCGTCAAAGTCTTATCAAAACCAGTCCAGTTCAAAAGCGTAACATGTTTCTAAACCAGAATCAAGTTCATGGATCAAGTTCTATGTTAAAATCTCGGTTAAAGGGTATTTAAATATTTGTATTTCAAGTTAAGTGGATATTTTCTTACTCCTACAGGATAAGGTTTCCAAAAACAAAGTAACCAGCAAAATTTAAATTAAACGAGAAATTTCATTCAATCTTGATCCCTTTCAAACTAAGTACAAAGAGAATAGACAGTATAGAGGGGTCCTGTTATAGTAAATTTTGTAGTCACAGTAAATTTACTGCCATCTATCGACACACGCCTAAAACTCAAAATGAAAACGTATAAAATTATCAAAAAAAAATGTATATATGGTATATGATTTTATTATTTTTATATCATTTTGACCCATGTTCATTCACTGATATCTATGTGTTAAAATTGTTAAATATGAAACGGTGTCGTCACGCCATCTAGCCGACCATAGGCCAAAGGTGTGTGCGCCATCTATCCGAGAATGACTTTTTCTTGATTTCCGAGGCACGTTTTTTCCTTAGACTTTATTCATCTTATACAAAGTTACATATGTCTTTGCTAAGTATAAATGATAAACAATACCACTGAGAGTTCTGTTGCTATTTGCCTTATTTATTATAATTTTTTGTAAATAGTATTATATACAATCGTGATATAGTTAATAGAGAGATTTTCAGTCGAGTACCGTGTTTAGGCAACGAAGCTTGCTGAGTTGCCTAAGTAAGGTACGAGATTGAAAAGCTTGATTATATCACTATAATATTGTACACAATACTTTTTCTGCGAGTCAACAAAAATAATACTTTAAACTAGTAAAATCAAGGTAAACAAACCAAAAGTAAGATACGCGAGAAGCCGCGATACCTTTATACTCGTATGCGCCCCGGCCGCGGCCCGGCGGGCTGGTCAATGACGGTATACACCCACTTGCCAGAATTTCATTTGCCATAATTTCATTTGCCATAATAGTCAACAGCCATTATATTGTTTCCCATAATTACATATGCAATACTTATTGTTTACTATATTAGTCACGTGCCAGAAACTTTGTTTCCCATAAAATCAATTTCAATAATATCATTTGTCATCATCATTGTAAGCCATAATTATCACTAGCCATAATATATTTTTTTTATAGAAACCAAATGCTACTAGAAAAATGGGTTAGGTTAGGTTTGAACGGCGACCCTTACAGAAAAATAATGCTACTGGAAAAGTGGGTTAGGTTAGGTTTGAACTGCGACCCTTACAGAAAAGAAATGCTATTGGAAAAGTGGGTTAGGTTAGGTTTGAACTGCACCCCACACAGAAAATAAATGCTACTAGAAAAGTAGGTTAGGTTAGGTTTGAATTGCGACCCTTACAGAAAAGAAATGCTATCAGAAAAGTGGGTTAGGTTAGGTTTGAATTGCGACCCTTACAGAAACCAAATGCTACTAGAAAAATGGGTTAGGTTAGGTTTGAACTGCGACCCTTACAGAAAAGAAATACTACTGGAAAAGTGGGTTAGGTGAGTGTGACGTCTAGATTCTGTTGTATTACAAGGTGATAAATAAAACTCAGTTGGTCAGTCAGGTGTGCTCCGCGACCCGCCTGTACGCCGTGACAGTTGACAACAGAATGTCGACTTGCAGGTAGTTCGCATTGCACTTTTATTGTATAAACGTCACATCTCTTCCTTTTTATAATGATTTATTTATTTTATTTTATGCGTTAGCCATGCAACAATAGTTCAGTCATCTCACATCTGTTTATCTTATAACTGCTAGGTTAATTTAGATTCTAATTCCGACATACTACCACCGGTTCGGAAAACAGCGTTAACCTCAGACCCGAGAAGAACCGGCGGAAGAAACTCGGCGAGGTGTGGATATATTCATTTCTCAACAGTTCAACAATAAACATTTTTTAACAATATAACCTTGGAATATTTACACTATTCCTAGTATCTCTCTCAGTTGCTTAGCGGTCAGCTGGAAGAGATCCTTTAACGGGATGAGTTCGCCTTTGTACACATTTATTCTATTCTCTTATTGTTATGTACTTGTTTAGCGTAATAAAGTGTTTTAATACAATTATGGTTTTACTTTTACAATATCAGTCTCTTTCCTTCTCCTTTTTTCAGTTTTGAATTTTGAGTCTGCTTTCTTTTATTCAAATTGATAATAACTCGAGGTTTAAATATCTTACGAGTTTAACCTTAATTGATACATATTTTCTTTGGATGCTTACACTTTTCTAGGTATTTTCATTAGCGTTCAAGCTATGTACACGTTTCACACAATTAATACCTATTTCGTGAATTTCCAATAAAATTGTAACATACAGGTAACATATTCCAATAACATCTCGTACATGTACATTATTTATTGGCAACAACTGATTTCCTCAGTTTTACTTGGCTGTTTGATAGGTAATATAGTATAATATATAGATATAATGCAATTTATAATATACGTAAATGGTCCAATGTTAAGTAAGGTAAAAAGTCATACCAGATATCACAACCTATTTAGTTTTACTTGTGTACTGGTATGTTATTTACGCAAACCATGATCTATACAAATAGATTTCTATTACTCGGATAAAATGATGTAGGTACCTACATATTTGACCGTTATTATTATAAATTGCATTGGATACATTATTTTATTACCGTTTTTAGGGTTCCGTACCCAAAGGGTAAAACGGGACCCTATTACTAAGACTTCGCTGTCCGTCCGTCCGTCCGTCCGTCCGTCCGTCCGTCCGTCCGTCCGTCCGTCCGTCTGTCACCAGGTTGTATCTCACGAACCGTGATAGCTAGACAGTTGAAATTTTCACAGATGATGTATTTCTGTTGCCGCTATAACAACAAATACTAAAAACAGAATAAAATAAAGATTTAAATGGGGCTCCCATACAACAAACGTGATTTTTGACTAAAGTTAAGCAACGTCGGGAGTGGTCAGTATTTGGATGGGTGACCGTTTTTGTTTGCTTTTTTTTTTGTTTTTTTTTTGCTTTATGGTACGGAACCCTTCGTGCGCGAGTCCGACTCGCACTTGCCCGGTTTTTTAATTATAATACTTGCTGAATACAGTATTGACCTCAATTATATTCAAGTATGGTATATCGACTGTACTGTTAATCTAGCAACTTAATGTTACTTATACAATGAATGATATTATTTATGTTATGAAAACAACTTTAATCCCTGCTTACAATTGGAAGTTGATTTTAGCCTTGACTATAGTCTACAGTAGCCCTTGACTACAATATACACAGCCTTAATTTGACCATGGTTACAGTCACATTAATATTTTTTTATAGACATTTTGCTTCCCTTAGGTTCAATTACTTACAGATATATTATAGAGCAAAACTAGCACCTGTGTATGTTCATTTTGATGGTGGCATATTTTGTTTAACTCTAATTATGTATATTTTACAAGGAACCAATGGAATTTCATTACCATGAACACGGTTTCACCGAGTACATCGTTCGAAGATTTACTTTATTATTATTCCGTTGCTTTAATAAAACCCTAGGCCATTTTGGGTTTTAGTTCATACTTGGTACTTAGTACCTGTACGATAATTAAACAACGACTTAAGTAAATAACTCTTTGATAATATACTCTTGCAAATATAGAGGCTCGATCTGCAACCTCAATTTACAAGGTTTGTTTGATTTTGTTAGTTTCAACCTCAACTAGGCAACTGCAATTTGGTGCAATCAAGATCACGTCTGGTCCTTACGTTTTTATACGTACACAGTATAAATTTCCCACTAACGTGCCTTTTTATTACACTTAATTAAAACTCATCTCTATCTGGGTAACTGTCCGATATTGACGCCATCGCTTGGCCGTCCATTTTACGGATTTGGTTACTATGTTCGTATGTGTATGTTTTCACTATTAGGAACAAGTCATATATAAAGTAGCGCAGTGGGAGTGCAAGGTTTCACGCATCGACACTGATTGGTACTTTGTATTTTTTCAGCATTTACTTTAGATACCTACACAATGTGTGGCATTGTGACGGACCCAGCGTCTATTTATTTACCTTAAATTGACCTTTGACCTGATTGTAAATTTATAGAATTACTATTGTGTCCTTTTGGCACTAAAATTAGTTGATTGGCTTTAGGTAATTTATTTATTTTTGGACTTTAATTTAGTCGGCCCGTCGACTTTTATCGGTACTCATTTAGTCCTAGTGCAGCTTTGCATTTTGAATTGGCCTTTGTAGGCACATTTATCACATGCCGGCACATTTTATCTTTTAGGGGGAAGGCGGCGCCATTATCGCAATCCTGTCTACCTGTTTGTTATGTTTGCCCAAAAACTCTTTCAGTTGCCTCCTAACATTTTATCAAATTTGTTCCCATAATCACTTGTTTATTGTAACTGAAACCCCTAGATTCAATATTTTCCTTTAGATCGGCGGAGGCTCAATTTTCCGCATTGAAATCACATTAAGAATCATTAGGAATAGATTAGATTAGAAATTTCCAAAGTACAATTCTTGTTGCATCAGTCGAAACACGAATCGTTCATACAAAGTCTGTTTTTGCGAAAAGTATTCTTATAATTTGTCGACAGCAACTTTAAAAATGTCCATTACGCTAGCTTCTGAAACGTGCGTACTTGGAAGAGTGCTCGCAGATAGCAGGCACACGACACTCAGGCACATTCTAAAGCTTTCTAAAGGACAATTAAGACATCATTGTAATACTATCCGTAAGTAAGCACGGAACATGTGCGTTAGGTAAGTACCTTCTAACTACCGAGTTTCTGTACTTAAGGAGTTATCGAAGTAACCTAACGTGTAACAAACAGAACAGGTAGACACATATACATAGGATTGGACCCCAAGACATACATTAAAGTTCAACGAGTCTTTGTGACAATAACCTGAGTTTCACTCCTTAACGTTAATTATAGTCACATATTACTAACAATTTAAATTTTATGGAATTTTTCCTGAGCTATATTTATTTTTAATTCTGAAGAACTTATCATTTGCACTACATGGGCCGATATCCCATGCAGCACTCGCGGAGTTTTCACTCCAATGGTATTTCCTTATTCGGACTTAGGTTTCACTCACGGAGTCTTCACTCCAATTGTGGGTATTTATTTATACGGAACTCGTATCTTGCATAAACTATACATTAATACCATTGTCTTTTCAGCCTATGAAACTCGACTTTTCTAGTTTTCATATTTATAGGCAAGGTTGTGTCAATGTCTAGTTAGTTATTTTAAATACACCATAGTCGGCATCAGCAACCCCGCCCCACCACCATAACCGCGGTACTTGCATTTGATCATAATTAAATAAAGAACTTATTTAAGGAGGACAAGGTAAGCATTTCATGAGTTTCCAAATGTAATCGATCACCGCGCAATCACTGCTGGCGCGGCAGAATTATTAAGCATAGCCATACCTTCCCAAGGCCCACGGTCCTACCAGCTGTAGTAGGTACTTTCTAAGTTCGGTGGAAGAATTTTTTACATTTATTCGGAAAATGGTTTTTTTTTATTATAATTATTTTCAACAAAATCTGTTTACTGCACACATGTACGACTCTAGATTCTTCAGACTCTGAAGACCCTTAGACCCTTTAGACTTCCTTAGACTATTTAAACTCTTACAATCTTTAGACTCTAACTTAGATTCTGTAGTCTCCTTAGACTCTTTAGACTATTTAGACTATTTAGACTCTTTACTTTTTAAACTATTTAGACTCTTTACTCTTTAATCTCTTGAGACTCTTTAGACTCTTTAGACTTTTTAGACTATTTAGACTCTTTAAACGCTTTAGACTCTTTAGACTATTTAGACTCTTTATACTCTTTAGACTCTTTAGACTCTTTAGACTCTTTAGACTCTTTAGACTCTTTAGACTCTTTAGACTCTTTAGACTCTTTAGACTCTTTAGACTCTTTAGACTATTTAGACTCTTTAGACTCTAGACTATTTAGACTATTTAGTCTCTTTAGGCTCTTTAGACCATTTACTCTTTAGACTCTTTAGACTCTTTAGACTCTTTAGACTGACTCTTTAGACTCTTTAGACTCTTTAGACTCTTTACTCTTTTAACTCTTTAGACTTTTCAGACTCTTTTCACTCTTTAAACTCTTAAGACTCTAGGTTTAAACTCTTAAGACTTTAGGTTCTTTAATCTAACTTATTTTTATTTTTTATTTCCTTATACATATATTATGTGATGTAAAAGCAGTATGGGTCACATGGTAGCAAAATTATTTTCACTTTGGGCGTTAACACTTGAATCCCTCACTACGCTCAGTATTCCATTTTAATACCTCGCTTCGTTCAGGATTCAATGTTCGCCGTCGCCGTAACCATGACATTTTGCTCTTTAGCGACACAATCTAATGTTTAATTGAAGCAGAGTTGCATCTGTTTTGCTTCGTTCCATTTTAAACAAAACAAAATCAACCCTGAATACACTACAGATTCAAATTTCAATAGCAAATTTCAGACTTTTTCCTTGTATGGCTGGGCCCCAGGAGGGTGAGTGCAATATTAACACAACAACATTTACAACCATAAAAGTATTCCATTTTTGGAGAATACTCGTATTAAGCTTAAGCTTTACGACAAATTTCACCGACAATATCAGTTTGTTTATTACTTATTTTTCCTTTTGCATTATAGAAACAAGACCCAGAGAATATTATGCTGATTTGGTTAAATAATTTAAATGCATATCTAACTAGCACACGTAAGCTAAGTAGCACCATGTTGTATAGCAGATGATCTGTTGATTTTTATTGAGTCTGACGCTAAATAAAGCGTACACTTATTATTTATTTAGGTAGATAACTTCTGGTTAAAAGTGTTAACCCTATTATGTGAACTATTATTAAGCATTTGTCGTTAATTTGATACATTTGTGAGCTAATAATAAACTACAGCGCACCCAGATATTGTTTCAACAACCGTTAACGCAGACAGCACCACGTTGGTATACTTAGTTACCTGTAGTAAATTACCGGTGAACAGACATATTCAGCACTACACAGCAATATGCGCGACAGTTTATTTATTATACGTATAACTTAATTATAGTTTTACACGCTTCCTTAAATACACAGTCGCTATAAAAGTTTTATTTCTATTTTATAATAACTTATTTTACTGTATTTGGCTTAATTTCTGTTCACCGACCCGTTTTTTGGAAAGATAAAAGCATTTAATAGTATTTAAACTGAATAAGACGTTGAAATGTGCCCTATAGTAATAATATTAGCGTAAAAATAGTTCTTTTCTCGATCAAAATATAGTTTAAATACCAGAAGTGTACCTTATAAAGATGTTTATGTGCTCAGAGCTATAAATTAAGTCCACAATGGGTCCATCATACCTGTGCTATTTGGGTCATTCTCCCTCCCTTTTATTGAAAAAATAATTTCAAACTGATAACTTTTTGTCGGTTATTTAGCAACTACATCGATTTTTTTGTTTTTTCTTACGTTCTTTATCCTCGTCGCCATTGTGACGTCTAGATTCTGTTGTATTACAAGGTGATAAATAAAACTCAGTTGGTCAGTCAGGTGTGCTCCGCGACCCGCCTGTACGCCGTGACAGTTGACAACAGAATGTCGACTTGCAGGTAGTTCGCATTGCACTTTTATTGTATAAACGTCACAGTGAGGTTTAAATATTCTATTAAATAATATTATTACAATTAATAATATGGACAACAACACGTATGGCACTCGTACGTTATGGAATCTAATAATCGGGTAAACAAAGAGTATGTTACATCATTTTTATGGTAAACAAACAATTCGGGCTAATGAAATTCGGGCAAATAAAATTCGGGCATATGAGTATTATTTTATATAATTTTCGGACAAACAATAGACAACCGGTCAATGACAGCTTCTCGTAACTCATGGGGCCCTGGTACTTGCTCCTTGCTAAATTCAATTATTAAACAGTTTTTTTCTCGATTTTAGCAACCGTAGCCTATGGAGACTAACTAGTAACGCTAAGCGGTTTTCGTAGTCTATGGATGTTCCTATATTAAGGGTGTCACATGCACGTTTCTAACTTATGAAGCAATTGTTCCTACAATACAACCTAAAATAAATAATTAATTTGAGCTATGGTTTTGTTTCGTCCTCTTGACCGCGGCGAGCTGTGATTGGTCAATTTCATTATAGTTGACTAAACTGTATCGAAATGAATATTATACTTGAGTTGGGAGCTCATACATTAAAAGTACCCAAATGCAGTTTGGTATACGAAATCTTAATTCAAGAATTACAGTCGACGAGTAGAAAAACATTGTTTTCGCGACGTGCTAAAAAAACTAATAATAAACTAAACCAACCCAAACATCGAAAATCTTGGTTGGTACCTACTATATTTCGTAACAGTCAGGCAGGTTTCAACTCCGATACCTCAAATCTAAGCCCAACAATATCGGTGGATCACAACGATACCCCATGTTCCTCAACCGCCCGGATCTTATAAACTTACCTCATAGAATAATATTATGTTTGTAAGCGTTTCATCCTAATGGGAACCGTTCGGATTTAGACTACACCAAATTAATGCAGCAGCATGGCAGCGCGACATTAGTCATAACTGCCGAGTGCTTTGCTGCCGCAAATATCAAAAATCCGGGCAGCAACATCGATTTCGACGTTTGCGGCAGTAATGTCGCGCTGCAATACTGCTGCAACCGAATGCATTACTGTTGGAAACGTCACGTCACGCCGACTGCAGCAGTATTGCAGCACTACATTACTGCCACAAAATGTCAAAATCTATGTTGCTGCCTGTTTTTTGACATTTGCGGTAGAAATGCAATCGGCAGTAATGTCGCGCAGCAAAACTGCTGCAGCAATGTAGTCTAAATCCGTACGGTACCTTAATGCCGTCCCAATCCCCGGAATACAGAGTGTCGGAAATTAAATTAGAATAAATATAATTAAACAGTTGGCCCCCATTTGCTTCGACTTGCAAAATTACGGGATTTAAGGGATTAAACGACGCCCTGATGTTGAGCCGCCCGCCCCGAAAATATATAATCCTTACGCATCTGAGTTATTTTTTTAATTAATTAATTTGCATAGGAACGGGCTACGTTCACACGGAATAAAAGATGATACATTAGGATTCCAGCGGAGAATTTGGTGGAGAGTTAGGCGAAATGAGGGGCTTATTCAGTAAAGTAAAATATGAGGATATTTTGATACGAATTCCAGTGCGTTGCAATGGAAAAATAATATGAGAAACATTATCCTATTGACTTTTTATACATAATGATTTTGTTGTGTCTGACCATATTGACCCTCTGAGGGGTGAATGCAGATCATATTGAACAACTTTTACTATGGAGCCAAACCCGAAATCGCGAAAAATCTGGTGTTCCATAGAAAACACAAACATAATTATATGATTCGCAGAAATGCATGAAACAGCAAGTTTTATTGCGTTTTCATTGTTGAATCCATAGTAAAAGTTGTTCATTATGAATTATGAACCACATATTGACCCCTCAAGGTAGGGTCAGACATAACAAAATCATTCTGTATATTGCTTAAACTAAGGTTCATTCAAAGCTTATTTATTATATGAACTAGCCGATCCCACATAAGTCTAGATTTTTATGGGACTATATAGTTAAAACCAAAATATTACTTTGCTAATCCGCGAAAAGATACTACTACTATACACTACTACACTACACTACTATACTACTACACTACTATACACTATATAGATTAAGACAAATCCCTTAGTTATCTTACGAAATAAAATAAATTTGTCTCGCCCACAGTCACCGCTGTTAAAATTTGGCAACTATGCGAACCAAGCCTAATAAAGTCTGGTAGACAGATATCATTTAGTTTCTAAATCTCTGTCCCCTACTTAGAGTTCTGACATTTTCTGGCTGCTAGTGTAATATATTCTAATTACTGTCTCTTACTTGAACGAACACATAATTGTGAACGAACCAGCTGGGGAACAGGGATATAATTACTTGTCTAAATGTGAAAACGGTTCGGCTGCTTAAATTATTAACGGTCCTCGTAATGCATATTATCTGTTCGGAATTTCAGATATTTAACGGAAATATAACTACAATAACATGCTCAAAATTATTATTACGTTCTTAGTTGTGTACCTATTGATAATTCACTATTTACTATGGAACAAGTTAAATTATTTTACCAACGAAATATTTCAGTTTATAATTAGTGTACATATTGCTTCTTGTAATGTGGGAATTGGCTACAATAATGTGATCATATAACAGTTGTTAGTTGTGTATTATTACTACCTACTAATAGAACAACGTAATGTATTTATTTTACTATGAAATATTTACTTTTGTGGGAATTCGCTCAGATAATTACTTATACATAAAATACTACTCATAATAAGTATTCGGTACTTACAGTGTATTAGCTTTCGCGTCGAACGATGGTCCGTATCACAATAAACTTTTACATTTTTAATAGTAGGTAGGTTACCTATACATATGACTATGAATATTTATACTAGCGGCCTATTCAGATTTCGAGATAATAACAAGATCTTGAGACGATTTAGAGATCAACTAGATCGACATTAGATATCGACTAGATGTGACTTGGATATCTAAGTCATAACTTGTCGATATCGTTCAAGAGGACCTCCAGAATCGAGGAAACGTCAAATATGACTGTCGAGCGTAGTTACTGTGGGGCTCGCAGATTCCGAAGTCAGGAACTCGTACACGATGGCTGGAACGCGCTGGCTGGCTGCTGCAGATTACCTCCAGATTACCGCACCATTACCGGGGCTGTGTAGGGTGTTTAATGAAAACACATTTGTTGATTTATAAGAAAACTTTGGAGAGTGTTGGGAGGCTGGTGCCTCTGTGGCTATTGATGAGTGAGTGACAAGCATCCAGGGTGGGCGCGTATATATAGGCGCGCGCGGCGCGATCCCCACCGTGGGTACTCTAGGCCACGCCTACTCAAGGCGTGGGTGTTACGTGCAGAGTAAGTATTTTATTTATTGAACCAATCACAGTAGCGTATTACAAATGTTTACAAAATTAGGGAAAAAAGGTAATATTTAATTGGGGAACAATAAAGACTTATATCTAGACACGTGACATAATAAAATAATAAAAAATAAGACACAAGTTACATGGTAAAATAAGACACAAGTTACATGGTAAAAATAATGACAATAAACACACAAAAATAGATTAACATAGAAGAACGATTAAAACTAAACATGTATGATTAAAAACTAGCTATACACGACAATCTCCCCCACGTGTGTCAACACCGTCTGATTGTGAGGAGTATATAGGTATAAGCCGGGAAACTGGGCGGCGGACGTCACCTGCGCGGGTGCGAACAATGGCTACTCTTACGTGGCCATCAGGGCCGGGAAAGAGTTGTGCGATTACGCCTCTAGGCCATGTTCCTCGTGGCATGGAGCTGTCCGCTACGATGACTACGTCGCCTACATGTAGTTTCTTCACGTTCTGATGAGCACCGGGCCGAGGGAGGAGGCTGGGTCGGTATTCTCGCTGCCAGCGCCTCCAAAAATGGTCGGCTAAGGTCTGCGCTGTCTTCCATGACGAGAGTGACATAGTCGCGTCTGTGAAGACGCCCAGTGGTGACATTGAGCTCGATCGCCCGATGAGAAAATGGTTCGGCGTCAGAGCTTCGCTGTCTAGGTCTGGATTCACTGGTGTCAACGGTCGAGAGTTGACTATGTGCTCGGCTTCCAGCAGTAATGTATGCAGAACTTCTTCGTGAGGTGCTCTCTCTTTGAGTGTTACCTTTAGTGACCGTTTCACGCTGCCTACGAGCCGTTCCCATGCACCGCCGGCGGAAGGGTTGCCGGGCGGTATCTTTTTCCAGGTTATGGCTCGCTCGATCAAAAATGGCTTTAAAGTGTGGGCAGCGTCTTCTTGGCCTCTGCCAGTTCTCGCTCTGCGCCGTAAAAGTTGGTGGCGTTGTCAGAGTAAAGAACTGTAGGCGTGCCGCGTCGCGCTATCATTCTGCGCAAGGAAAGTATCATAGAGGATGCCGAAAGTGAGGCGGCAAGCTCTAAGTGCACAGCGCGTGTCGTGAGGCATGTGTATAGTACACCCCATCTCTTTTCGCGGCGGCGGCCTATTGTGATTTGCATAGGGCCAAACAGGTCTACGGCTGCAGCGGTAAATGGCGGTTGATTCGCCTGGAGCCTCTTTGGCGGGAGGTCGCCTACAGGAACCTTGAGTGTGGTTCCTTTATAGGTCCGACACCATTGGCACTTGTTCGCTATATAGCGAATATTACCGCGCAGCCCGATAATAAAATATCTCTGCTTCAACTCGTTGATGACGGTTGCGTGGTTGCCGTGGTCGAAGAGCGCATGAAAATGATGTATTAGCAGCTTGACGAAGTCTTCTTTTGCGTGTAGGACGGGTATGTGCACGTCTTTGTCAATTCTAGCGTTTAGCACTATGACTCCGTTCTTATCAAGTTGTATTGCTATCTTCTGCAGCGGAGACTTCTTCGGTAGAGGCCGCCCAGTTTCCAATAGCTTAATCTCCTCTGGAAAGGCAGCATGTTGACTCCGGCGAATTAGCAATATCTCTGCTAAATTTAAATGCCCCTTATTCATTTCTGTATCTGTTTTCTTAGATAGCAGTGAGGCTTTAAATACCTCGGCGGCAACCAGAACCCTAGCGGTGGCGCGAACTAGTCGTACGAACTTTGAGAACCTACTTACCTCCGGCAGATACTCAAACTTATTTTTCGCGACACCTACTGAGCATACGAGTTTGTTGACGCGCTCTTCGCCCGTATCGGCGACGGGCGTTGGCGCTTTTTCGGTCGGCCAATGCTCTTCGGGTTTACGTATAAAATCGGGCCCTATGAACCACCGGTGGTTCACTCCGAATTGCGCAGGTATACCGCGAGTCGCGTCGTCAGCCACGTTAGCTGCACTAGGCACCCAGCGCCAGTTGGCGGGGGTGGTAGTGTTCTCGATTTCTGCTAACCTATGTGCTACGAATGTTTTATACCTACGTGGGTCCGAACGTATCCACGTGAGCGCCGTTTTGGAGTCAGACCAAAAATACTTGTCCTTTATTACGTAATCTGACTCCTTGACTATGGTTTCCGCTAATCTAGTAGCTAGTACGCAGCTCTGCAATTCCATCCTCGGAATGCTAACTACCCGGAGAGGCGAAACGCGGGCCTTAGCGGCTACTAACGCGGAAGTTCGAGTCCCCTCGGGGTTGACGCTAACTAAATACACGGCCGCGGCATATATTTTTTCGCTCGCGTCGCAAAAAACATGCATATATGCCTCCCTATTAAATGCGGGCACGTGTCGCGGAATCTCTAAGTCTCGTAATTGTTGTACGTTATCGATGAACGATCGCCAGGCGGGTGCGAGTGAGACGGGTATAGGCGAGTCCCAACCGATTCCTGTCCTCCATATTTCCTGCATTAACGCCTTGCCTAAGACGGATATGGGGCTTACGTAACCGATCGGATCGAATATTGACATCGCGCTACTCGTTACCTGTCGCTTCGTTGGCAATTTCTGACCGTTAAGTACGTCTTCGGGCGTATTACGAAAGTTCACGTTGAAACCTAAGGTGTCACGCTTGTGATTCCATTTCAAACCTAAGGTACGTTCGCTCTCGCTCGCGCCTAACAAAGACGTTTCCTCTTTGCTATTAACTACGTCAGAAATTACCGCAGGGTGATTCGAAGCGAACCCGCGGAGTTCGAAGGACGCGCGCATGTTTAGCTCGTAAATATCGTTTACTACGCGTCTGGCGTGCTCCTCTGATGTGTCGAGGGCGATCAACATGTCGTCCATGTACGTATTTTTAATTGTTTTTTCAGCTGCGATCGGAAACTCAGTACTATGCGTTTTTGCGTTTTCGTTTTTGACATATAACGCGGTTGTCGGCGACGCTGCCGATCCAAATATAAGCCGCTTCATTCTGTACTCTTGTGGAGGAGATGTACGGTCTTCCCCCCTCCAAACGAAACGTAACGCGTCCCGATCTCGCTCTACTATTTCGATCTGCAAAAACATCTCTTTGACGTCGGCTATTACCGCGATTTTACCTTCGCGGAACCGCACTAATACGCCAAAAAGTGACTCTAACAGGTCGGGGCCAGCTAACAGCGCGCTGTTTAGCGAACGTCCGTATGCTGTAGCAGCCGCGTCCCAAACTAACCGCATTTTACCGCGCTGTGGGTGAAATGTGGGGAAATGAGCTAGGTACCACGTCCGGGGTGAGTCGGGGGGCGGGGGCGAGTTCATTTTCTCCGCGTAACCTTTATCGAGCAAGTTGTTCATGTGTTTCGTATATTCGGCTTTCAACTTTACGTCGCGGTCTAGTTTACGTTCTAGACTGAATAGCCGCTTTAACGCTTGCGCTCGGTTATCGGGGAGTTTTTCGTCGTCAGTTCGCCATAATAAGCCCGCTCGATACCGATTCTCCCCCGGTATCTTATCACACGTGGCTTTTAATAAGTCTAGCGCGCGTTGGTCGGGATCGGCCCGAGGCAACTTTTGCGAAACGCCTAACGATTCTATGTCGAAATGCTGTTTCATAAGCTCTAGAGCTTCGTCGTCCGCGGTTTTGGGCCGTGCGTGCCCTACAAAATTTACCGCGGCGCGACGCGTTCGGTCTGGGCCGTGTAGGACCCATCCTAATCTAGTTAGACTCGCGACGGGAAGGTTAGGCGGGCCGTCTATGACTTGCCGAGAAATGATGAGGTGCCAGTTATCTTGGCCTATCACGATAGTAGGTACTGACGTCGGGTAACTTAACTCGTCCGCGATTTTCGACAAATGTTCGCACTTGTCGACTAAGTCACGTGGTACGCCTTGCGAACCTATACCTATATCGCCTATCGTGAGCACCTCCATTAACTCCAAATGTCGGCTACAAAAACCCCTAATCGCGACCTGTAGTGAATACGAATCAGGGTCTGTGACTCTGCCGCCTATTCCTTCAATTTCTAGCGTCTCTCCGCGTACACGAGGCGCGATTTTGTCAGCTGTCTCGTGCAGCATTAAAGTCATTGCCGCGCCTTCATCGAGTAGCGCGAGGGTTTGTACGGTACCTAAAGGTCCCGACACCTCCACAGGCATGACTTTAAGATACGTTTGCGGGAGTCTAATATTGTTTACAGATACGGCCGGCGTACTGTTACCGTTCGCGGGCGCGGCCGCGTTCAGTCCGTGTAACAGCTTACTGTGTCCGGCTTCGCACTGATTTACACCGCACGCGACGTATTTACACTTAAACGGCCTACGGTGATTCACGTCCAAACATCTGTAGCACAATCTAGCACCCTTCACCAGATCCCATCGCTCAGATATCGTCGCGGCTAAAAACTTTGAGCACGCACTGACCTTGTGCTCGTTCCCGCTCTTACAAATGGCGCACGTGCTGCGCGAGACAGGGACGGACGATATCTGCTGTTTGGGTCTGGCTCCGGTTGACGCGGGTTTTTTTTTATTGTTATTTTCGCGCGGTTTTACTTGTGCGACAGTATGTTTACTACGCGATCTACTCTCCGTTTCGCGTGGGTAATCTTCGTGGAAATCTGACTCCGAGCCCGTGCTACAGTCGCGGGAGAACGCGGGGACGCGAGATCTAGAGGGAGCGTTGCTCGACCGCCTAGGTTCGTGTTCAAAAGATACCGTGTTCACTACAGCTCGCGATCTAGTAGCCGGTCTGCGGTTTACGCGTTTGGCTGCAGTACTAATATCGTTGAGAAACTCAGATAAAGCGGCTAAGCTGGGAGTTTCCGAATTAGTCTGCCTATATTTGGCCCATTCGTAACGCACTATCAAATTTAATTTGTCCACTATTTTGTTCACTAGTTCAGGCGCGTGCAAATATTTTTCTTGACGCAATGATTTTACGGTGGCGACGGCGTTCGCGATATGCGCGGCAAACGACGAGATATTAGCATTGTCTTCCGACAAACGCGGCATGCGTTTGATATTATGCAGCTCCGTAAGTACAATTTCCTCGGGGTCGCCAAATTGCCGTTCTAGCGCTTCCATAATTTCGTATGGATCCTGAACAGTGTACATGATCGATTTTACGGCCGTCCGGGCCTCGCCTTTAAGCGCGCGTCTGATTCTACTGACATTATTGACGGCACTAAACATGGGCGACGTGTCCTCGAACTCCGCTCTAAACGATATCCATTCGGTGATATCTCCGCCGAACGGGGGTAACTCAGGCGGCTTGTGATACATCGGCGGGTAGGTACCGTGTGGTACCTCTAAAAGTCGCGGTTGCGGTTTGCTGGCCCGGTCGGGCGCGGCGCGCGGCGCGGTCTCTTTCGGCGGCGGGATTTTTACGTTTTTACGCGCGATCTCGCGCTGTAGCGTCGCTTGTCGTTCTACCCAACTTCTAGTTCGTACCTCGGCCTCGGACTCGACACTGCCGCCGTCAGACTGCGCCTTAACTTGGGCAATCTGCAGCATTAACTTGGCAGTATCGGACTCTGCTTTGGCTACGACTAGAGCGGCTTTACGAACCTCGAGCTCTGCTAACAGCACGGTTAATTCACTATCGCGGTCCCTACTTACCGATTCGCGAACAGACCTAACTGACTCGCGAACAGACGGCGCTCGCGGCGGCGGCGCAACAACGGGTGGCACTAAAGTATTCGACCGACTGCGAACTACCACTGTATCGTTATGACGCTCGTCTGAGTGTACCGACTCATTTTCTTTCTCATCACTAGTTTTCTGGTCGCCACTGGTGCCTTTGCTCCACGTATTGGTCGCGCCGGACGTAGTATTGCCGGACGAGGGCGTAGGCGTGGGGACAGGCAGGTCCCGTTTGCGTGAGCGTAGTGATCTTCCGTCTTGCGACATCTTCTTCTTTCTTGATTTTTACGCACACAACACAACACAACACTTGACACACGCGGGGGGTCCCTAACTATATACAAATTTACCTGCCTAACGCCTATGCTCTGACGCTACCGAGCGCAGCGTCAGTGCCCCTAAGCGTGGATCCCTCGGTGCACTGAATCTCCCGCAATGGCTAAAGTGCAAGGCCTAGAGCGTTCGAAAACAGTGTGATGGTATCACCATGTGACACATGCAACTAAAGTTGCCAGGACACGTGAGTGGAGGCGAACCTACGACACTGCACGGTCCACCGGCAAGCCGGTAATGGTGGGTTACGGAAAAGGTTGGTATGGTAAGGTCTGAGCCGAAGCGAACTTCGGGGGCTCAGCGCGTTCGTTTTTCTTTGTTCTCCTGAATTAAGTATAGTTCTACTTAAAATTCAGCGCGTACTTGTTTCTTTCTTCATCCGGCTCGAAGGACCATAATGTCGAGCGTAGTTACTGTGGGGCTCGCAGATTCCGAAGTCAGGAACTCGTACACGATGGCTGGAACGCGCTGGCTGGCTGCTGCAGATTACCTCCAGATTACCGCACCATTACCGGGGCTGTGTAGGGTGTTTAATGAAAACACATTTGTTGATTTATAAGAAAACTTTGGAGAGTGTTGGGAGGCTGGTGCCTCTGTGGCTATTGATGAGTGAGTGACAAGCATCCAGGGTGGGCGCGTATATATAGGCGCGCGCGGCGCGATCCCCACCGTGGGTACTCTAGGCCACGCCTACTCAAGGCGTGGGTGTTACGTGCAGAGTAAGTATTTTATTTATTGAACCAATCACAGTAGCGTATTACAAATGTTTACAAAATTAGGGAAAAAAGGTAATATTTAATTGGGGAACAATAAAGACTTATATCTAGACACGTGACATAATAAAATAATAAAAAATAAGACACAAGTTACATGGTAAAATAAGACACAAGTTACATGGTAAAAATAATGACAATAAACACACAAAAATAGATTAACATAGAAGAACGATTAAAACTAAACATGTATGATTAAAAACTAGCTATACACGACAATGACATATCTATCTTACAAATATTTTTAAATTATCCGTATCGTAACTTGTTGAAGTCTAGTAGAAATCTAATTCATTTTCCGAATCGAGCCGTAATACTATGATTAGGTAACGAACGGTAAATTGATAATAAACGTCTCCTAATTTGTAAAATATGTAAGTACCTAGTAATCAAACAATTTAAACCACTAATTATTTATATTCACGGAGTCTGAGTATTAAAATTTAACTAATCACTCGCTAGCTTACATACATATTTAAAGATACCGTTACTCTATAATTATTTCATTATAAGCTAACATTTACAGTACCCTTGCAGAACTGAAAACAATATTTCGTAATACTTGTCGTACATTACCGTTTATACCTCCTTAGTTGTATCGTCAGTCGTAAAATAAAGAGCAATGTACATCGAACATTACGATTTGCTCGTATGGCAACGCGCATGAACGCGCTGCTACCCTGTTAGCTAGGGGTGAAGGATCAGACTAACCAGCTTATACTCGCTCTCATATTACTGATAATTGTTACTGATCTAAGGTCAAGATACGCTGGTTTTTAAGAGAATTCTATTGGAGTGTCCAATGGGAACAGTGGCCAGGGTAGACTCAAGTCAGTTGATCGCGAACTGTGTTCAGGCGAGCCCGCGCCCGGCGCTTTCAGTAACGATATAAAGTTTCGTCAGTTCAGTTCAAGTCCAAATAGGCCCCAGTGAGTTGTCAAACATCTTGGATATTTGTTCTGCTGCCATTTTTGTGGTAAGTTATTTAACTTTTGTATGTCGTTTTGCCCCAAGTTTGAAATTGTGGTTGTGTTAAACTTTGAAACTGTTCTTTTTAACTTTTTGGAAGTAGCTAATACCTATCGTCGGTGTTAGTAATATTTTATGGTGCGGTCGCGGTATGGAAAAACGACATGCACGTTAATTGTAATTACATATAAATTAATGATGCTGTAGCATCTTAAGTATTACGAAAAAAAAGAACTTGCAATAATTCCTTATTGTGTATTCAGCATTCTTAGTTTTAAAAAGGCTTCAAGCCAAAAAAATTATCTTGACGTGCAGGTTGCTTTCCGCACTTATCCGCGAACAATTAGACGTGGGTAGATTTAAAAGGCTCAGCAATGCGCATGCAACACCCCTTGCAGGCGTCCACTGGCTACGGCGACCTGCTTACCTTAAGACGGGTGAGGGACTGACGTGGCTTAACTAAGTAACTTTAGTCATTAATTATCTGATTCTTCTCGTCAGATGCGTTGAGACTGTATTATAATGTATAGTATCTTTGTCACGCGATAATCCCAAACACCGCCATATATAATACCTATATATAACGTGTACAAACTTTCTTATAAGGTCGTCCACGTTTCCCGAAATGTGAACACTTAGTTGGGTTCCTACACCAGTTTATAATCTCCCAGGGAGCTCTAAAGGATAGAATCCATAATGAGATGACCCTCGAAGCCTATTAGATTAGCGAGCTAAAGTGCCAGAGGGCCGGCCATGTTTGCCTCAACCTATAACCTGCGGCCCACGTGAACTTGAGTGGAAACGGATCAGCAAGTGATTTTCTTCAGTAGGTTTTTGAATACGTCGCGTTGGTGGTTAGCAAGGGTAGCTAACACTTAACTCAATAGGCCTAACAGAGGAGAATGACTACCAGTCCCTCTCTTTTTAATACTGTAAGAAAAAAACAAGTAGTCTATCCCGCGGGTGACACACTATGCTAGGCCTACGGCGATTTGTAAAGAAGTAAAATAGTTGCGCGGGGATTTCCTAGTACAAGATAATTGAGTTTTGAAACTAACGGCGCAATTCGGGAAATAAATTAGAGATTAACTAGATACGATATAGTAAAGATATGTGACGTCGCACGGGTAAAGATACCTTATGGCGGTTGGTGCTTACGCTATTATTAACGCCGCTCCAATATTATTGCGGTGCTATGCGACGTAAGCGCCAGCAGCCATAAGGTACCTTTTGCAGTGGCACGTTACATATCTTTACTATTTCATATCTAGTGAATCTCTAATTCATTTCCGGAATCGCGGCGCCAGCCGCCATAAGGTATCTTTGGCCGTGGAACGTCACATATTATATTTACCATTTCATATCTACTGAATCTCAAATTCATTTCCCGAATCGAGCCGTAAAACTAATTTTTATTATTTCATTGTTACATATGTAACATAATACAATTCAGCTTCATGCAGCCAAACCTTCGGCGAGTAAATAGCTGACCACAACAACTTATTACTAACCGCCTCGGTTAAACGGAAGATCCATATAGTAATACAATATCTTTTTGTATTTAGAACTTACAATGTGATATCAAAATGATTTCAGTTGCTCGAGCGTCTCGCTAGTTCCAATAAATGTAAGAGCGAAAAACACGCGCAACTGACAATATTTACATATAATTTTGATGTCACAATGAAAGTATGAATTGGCCTCCTTTTCAAATCAATATTTTATTTATTTCATCTTGATTGCACAAAAGAAAATACAAACGTACACAAGTCGGACTTAAAGCTACAAGTTATTCTCTACCAGACAACCTTCGGTCAAAGCTGATAACTTGTAGGCGGTGCAACATTATATTGTAATTACAAAACAAAGTAGGTACTTTTACACAACTTATACAACTAATATAAATAATACATAGGTATAATACATACATATAAAAATTAAACAATATATATATATATAAATACATACACATATACATAAGAACACAAACTATCAAAATCTAGACGCTAAGAATTTACTATTCTGCCAGCCTTAAGTCTTTTTCACTCACTTAAGGCTTTTTTAAAAGCAAATCTATTCGGAGACTGTCTAATTCTAACAGAGAGACTGTTCCAAAGGCGAAATACCTGAATGGAGAAGGAATAGGACATGTAACCTGTTCGGTGAGACGGTATAGACAGATAAAGATTGCCAGTAGAGCGAAGTTTACGAACACGAGGAACATCATAGAAGTTGAAGAAAGCTTTCAAATATTGGGGAGATTGGGAAACATTAATGACAGAAAAAAACCGGGCAAGTGCGAGTCGGACTCGCGCACGAAGGGTTCCGTACCATAATGCAAAAAAAAAAAAAACGAAAAAAAAAGCAAAAAAAAAAAACGGTCACCCATCCAAGTACTGACCACTCCCGACGTTGCTTAACTTTGGTCAAAAATCACGTTTGTTGTATGGGAGCCCCATTTAAATCTTTATTTTATTCTGTTTTTAGTATTTGTTGTTATAGCGGCAACAGAAATACAT
The DNA here is from genome assembly GCF_910591565.1 of Cydia splendana. NCBI lineage: Eukaryota > Metazoa > Arthropoda > Insecta > Lepidoptera > Tortricidae > Cydia > Cydia splendana. The sequence goes on from NC_085973.1 coordinate 18,937,961, forward strand.
CATCTGTGAAAATTTCAACTGTCTAGCTATCACGGTTCGTGAGATACAGCCTGGTGACAGACGGACGGACGGACGGACGGACGGACGGACAGACGGACGGACGGACAGACGGACGGACGGACAGCGAAGTCTTAGTAATAGGGTCCCGTTTTACCCTTTGGGTACGGAACCCTAAAAAGGCTGCGAACCATGCGAATACTTCATTTAGAAATCATTTAACCCAAACGTTGACATTCCAGCAGGGTTTTTAAAAAAAATCACAATTTCCTGTTTTGTGAGCAGGCTTATCAAAAACAATATAACGAGCGATGGACAATGCTAAATATTTTTTTGATGACAATGTATACCGGTGCTAACACTGCTAACAAAGAATATGAATATTAATATGGCTGTCAGAGAGATTTAGGTCAGAGCTGATTCAGGCCAGCCAGAATTAATGCTCTATTGTTTGCTGAATTAGATTATCATGTGATAAAATATGATTTTAGTAAATGGCATCGTAAAGTTTATCATGCTCAAGTGGGTATACGATATAATTTCCTGGCATGACTAACGTTGTCTCGCGACTACTGCATACTTGAAGTCGCGCATGCTAGAAACAATGAGTTGCAGGTATGGAGTGTAGAGGTAAAGGAGAACATTCTTTGTTTATAAAAGTGTCCATCAAAAAACCTTAAATAGGCGGCGCCACAATACCTAGAATATTTGATAAAAAAATTCAAGTCATTTACAACGCATTTCACACCGTCAATAACGGCTAAGTTAATATCTACTCTAGCGCTACTCTGGAGAGATTTGGAACTGTTATTTATAACCAGGTTTAGGACTTTTTGTAGCATACCGTGGTTCTAAAATCCTTGGAGAGGGATGGAGGATATGTGAAATTTTCGAAGTCAAAGTCAAAGTCAAAATGTATGAAGTTATTTTAAAGGCTTAGGACTTTTTGAAGCATATACCGTGGTTCTAGATTCTATGGAAAACTCCTTATCTTCGTAATAGTGCTTTAATATGTGTGAAACCAGAAGGGTTTTTAAGTCACGATTGAAATGGTGCCAGGATAGGCAGGATCAGATAAAAAGCGACATCCTGGCGGCAAATCAGACTAAAAACGATTTCAAATCCTTCTGGAAAAACACAAACAAGTTTAGTGCTAGACCGGGTATCCCTGTGAGCGTTGGCGCTGAAAGCGATAAAAAACATATTGCTAATAATTTTAAGCGTGCGTTTGCAGTAAGGCCACTTATTAAGGACACGACCGGGGTGCTGGATGCTGGGACTATCCCCCCCCACTGTAACCTTTATGGCCAAAGACGTCGAAGCCATCATAAAAAACATGCAGAAGGGTAAGTCTCCGGGGTATGATGGTCTCAGTATTGAGCACCTCAGGTATGCCGGTGTACACGGTTACATATCAGAATACCGAAAACTGATTTACCTAATGTCGAATCACCTATGCTTGATTCACCTATTTTTAAATTACCTATCGATCATTTTACCTAAACATTGACTGACCTAAGTTCATAATACCTAAGCCCAAATAACCTAATGGACGAAACACCTAATGCACGATATACCTAAGGCACGTTTTACCTACTGCACGTTTCACCTAAAGCTATTATACCTAATGCACGAATCACCTATAGCTGATATACCTAATGGACGATACACCTAAAGCTGATATACCTAATGAACGATGTAACTAAACTTGATTTACCTAATGGACGAAATACCTAAAACTGTTAAACCTATCGCACGAAATACCTAAAGTTGATATACTTCCTGAACGATTTACCTAATGTCGATATGCCTAATGCACGGAATACCTAAAGTCTATATACCTAGTACAAAATTCATATCATTTTGCCGAATGATCAAGTGGCAACTCCACCCAATAAATCGTATGATTTCCCAACCTTACAGTAGAAACTGTTTGTTTGGATAACAACTTAAAAATACACTTTTTGAAACGCTACTTTTTAGGTAGTAGAATGATTTCGTATCGTAAGTCTAATACAAAATTAGTTATCTTATCTTATCAAAAAATTAATTTTTGTTAGTTAACATCATGACGATGAAATAAAAGTCGGTTTTGGCACTGTTTGGTCGCAGTTAACCTAACACGCTCCTCCTCGCTTTGCTCATCGTCGCACCTATCTCGACTCTGGCAAATGACTAGACCTTATATTATAATAAAAAATTGTGAGCCAATTGAATGATTTGGCTAAAAAAATTATACCAAATGTTGTATGTCCTAATAATAAAATAAGTAAATAAATAAATATTATAGGGACATTCTTACACAAATTGACTAAGTCCCACGGTAAGCTCAAGAAAAGCTTGTGTTGTGGGTACTCAGACAACGATATATATAATATATAAATACTTAAAATATATAGAAAACAACCATAACTCAGGAACAAATATCTGTATCATCATACAAATAAATGCCCTTACCAGGATTCGAACCCGGGGCCATCGGCTTCATAGGCAGGGTCACTTCCCACTAGGCTAGACCGGTCGTCAAATAATATTCTACTAAACAATAATTATATTTTTGATTTTAGGTACATATTTCGTTCATTAAGTGCATCGACTTCAGGTATTTCGTGCATTAGGTGTATCGAATTTAGGTATTTCGTTCATTAGGTATGTTAACTTTAGGTAATTTGATCATTAGGTATACCGACTAGGTAATTCGTGCAGTAGGTATGTTAACTTTAGGCAATTCGATCATTAGGTATACCGAGTTTAGGTATTTCGTGCATTAGGTATATCAACATTAGGTGTTTCGTGTATTAGGTATATTAGCTTTAGGTATTTCGAGTATTAGGTGTTTCAACTTTAGGTAAATCGAGCATAGGTATTCTGAGCTTAGGTAAACCAATTGTAGGTGAAACGTGCAATAGGTAATCCGTTCATTAGGTGATATGAGCTTAGGTTAATTGATCATTAGGTATTTTTTAAAATAGGTGAAACGAGCATAGGTGATTCAACATTAGGTAAATCAATTTTCGGTATTCTGATATGTAACCGTGTACACGTGCCACGCGTTCTAGCAATGTTTTTCACGCTTTGTATAAGGCACGCGTATCTTCCCGACCAGCTCACACGCACCGTTGTAGTGCCGCTTGCGAAAAACAGAACGGGAGACCTTTCTGATATTGCGAATTATCGACCCATCTCACTTGCTACTATAATGGCTAAAGTGCTTGACAGCTTGCTTAATGCACAACTACAGAGCCATATAAAGTTGCACGACGCGCAATTCGGTTTTAGGCCTAGGCTGTCAACTGAAGCGGCGATATTGTGCCTTAAGCAAGCTGTCAGGTACTACAGGGACAGAAACACGCCTGTGTACGCGTGTTTCCTGGACCTGTCAAAGGCCTTTGACCTGGTTGTTTACCACATACTGTGGGATAAACTAGCCAAATCGGGAATACCTAATGAATGCATAGTTTTGTTAAAATATTGGTATAACAATCGGGTCAATCAGGTGAGATGGGATGGGGTGTATTCAGACGAATACAAACTACTATGTGGGGTTAGGCAGGGAGGGTTAACATCTCCAACCTTGTTTAACCTTTATGTTAACGAGCTTATTGGGAGGCTCAGCAATGAGCGTGTCGGATGCTATATTTGGGAAACTTGTTTTAACAATATAAGTTACGCGGACGACATGGCGTTGCTGAGCCCCTCAGTAGGTGCGTTAAAAAAGTTGATTGCCATATGCGAGGGTTACGCTGATCAGCATGGTCTTAGGTACAATTCAATCAAAAGTGAAATACTAATTTTTAAGGCTCCAAAGTATAACTCAGAGCTAACTGTGCCTAAGATCGTGCTGGGTGGAGTACCCCTAAAAGTCGTGGGCAGCTTCAGATATCTAGGGCATATGCTCACCGGAGATCTGAAAGACGATATGGATTTGGAGCGTGAGAGGAGGGCTATGGCGGTAAGGGGCAATATGGTTGCCCGCAGATTTGCACGTTGTAACACACAAGTAAAGTTAACGCTCTTTAGGGCATATTGTCAAACTTTTTACACGTGCAGTCTGTGGGCAACATTTACGCAGAGGGCCTATAATACGCTGAGAGTTCAGTACAACAACGTCCTGAGGATGCTGTTGAAACTGCCGAACCACTGTAGTGCCTCTGGCATGTTTGCAGAGGCGCGAGTGGATGACTTTTACGCCGTTAGGCGTAAAAGAATAGCGTCTCTGCTGAAGCGCGTGCGTAGCAGTGATAACAGCCTCCTGAGGACGTTGTCCGAACGTCTGGACTGCCGCCTCTCAAAATACTGGGTAGAGGTGGTGATAGGCAGGGCTAAATAACCCATCTTGCCCCGTGTTCCTCTCTGCACGCATTATGTATATGTTAAGGTAGTAAATAGTAAATAGTTATAAGTTTTATGTAAGTACTAACTAGGATGTAAGTTCTTCTGGTTAGCTAACAATAATATGGATCTGTATGGTCTGAAATAAACAAATTTTATTTTATTTTTTATTTTATTTAATATGGCTTTTGAAAATACACCTTCCTTAGGATGCTTTGTTCAGGCAATCTTCTAGTACCACAATTACAGTAAATGTATTTGTTAAAAAACTTTCTAAACTCTGGATGGTTTACTTTGTTCCAAGCAATATTGCGGTTGATGAGAAACAAGCATAGGTCTAGATTAAAATCGTTCATACTGCCATTTTTTTGGTGACTTTGGCTTTTCACGTGCTTCTCTACGTTAAACTTTTTTAATTTCAAATTAGTATCACACGCCGAACAATATATGTGTGACTTATCTTCGCTTACCGTTAGTTCTCCGTAAGGTTTTATCCATCTTAGGATTATACTATTCTCATCACTGTCATTTTGATGAGATATGCTATTTGATATGGTTCACAACAAACATTTTTTTTTATCGCTTTAAATATGTATACATCACATAAGGAACAATGAACACTATATTTTTCTTCATTATATTTGACTTTGACTTTGACTTCGAAAATTTCACATATGGCGGCTCCAAGGATTTTAGAACCACGGTATGCAACGAAAAGTCCTAAGCCTATTTATAACTGATAACTGGACATATTTGTAACTTTTCTCCCGTAAGAGAGTTTTCTCCTTACCTCTACTCTCCATAATTGCAAGCCTATTTACGCGCCTAGTGCTACGTCAAGTATGGCCCCTGCATCCATAGTCACTACCAAGCTGGTGAAAATTTAACGTATACCCACTCGTAGCGTGTAGCCGCATTTCTGACTTTCATCAACCTTCCACTCATGTTTTGAAAAACCCCACACTTAATTCGTTTGAGGAAAACTCCCCATCTAACAATGTAAAGCAAAGAATGCTTAAAAAATACTCTGTCGTGCGAAGAGGACACACAATTAAGCGCGGAAGTTCTATTCAGAATTTTTACTGAGCGTTCACGGGCAACCAGCTGGTATAAAATGGTATTCGAGTTCGCATAATTATTACTGATATTAAGCTTACAAGTTATACCTGGAGGCCTACAGACGAGCCTAAAACGTTTTGTGAATTAATCTACTCTCGGATTTTATACTGAATGCAATGAATTAATGTAAAAAGCTTCCCGCAAAACGGTATTAAGCGAAATTTCTCTATAGCCCAGTCATATTACGGTGCATGAAATATTTAATAACTGTGTATTATTCCGCAATCATGATATTCTGTTACATTATAAAACGAGCTATTTCATATTTCCATTCTGTCATATTAGCGGTCCATAAAAATTAACTAATGCTGAGAATATCTAAAGAATAAACTGAAAGTTGCGGGTATGTATTTTGTAAGATCATCGCGTTGTTGTAAAATTTTCATTCTTTTTATGGCCTAAACTTTCTTTTATTTCCGTGGTTTCACGGTTGAATGAAATTTCAAAATAGATATTTGTTTCACTCGGGGGAAACTTTGTCGTTTAACCCCTCGTGCTGCTTGATACCAGAGCGAGCAAAAGATTCTGAAATTTACTTAATGATTCTACCAAATAAAACGTAATGAAAATGAAAATTTGCCGAATGTTGGTTGCCAAAGGAAATCATCTGCGAAATGTTGGTTGGCAAGTGAAATTCGGACAATAAAACTTCAATGAAAAGGTAGAATACCGTAAAATCATTTTTAATCGCGAAATCCTATATTATTTACATTGGCGATATTCGATGACTTTCATCGTTTATTGTCAAAGATAAAAGTAACAATACAATAAATTAGCACTACTGAAAATACGCAACATGGTGAAGGGCAAACAAAATCTTGGCATGGTATAATAAAATAGACGGGCTGAATCTCTGAAGCGTGGAGCTCCGAGTTTTAATCTCATATCCGCGAGGCGGCGTTGACAGCTTGACAGTTCGCAGCTTTAAGAACGCTGGTGAAATTGTTGCGAACTATTCTCTGCTGTAATTATCAGACAGGAAAAAAAGAGTTTAAAATAAAAGCTTCATCCTGCTTCCTCTTTAAAGAAATTCTTTTAGAATCAGAGAAGTAGTTTATCTACACACATGTATTGTGATGTGTTCAAAAACAGAAAATTATGGTTAGCATAAATATAATATGTGTGTAAGTAGATTAAAGCAGTGTATGGCTGTACATAATTATTATAAATTAGACTAAAACAGTGTGATGTTTTAACGAAACTCGCTTTCCACTCGTTTCGCAATCTCTTAACCCGATTATCGTGAACTTTAAGCAGGCAAACCATTTTGAACATTTATTGGCCATTTGGCCAAAAATATATATAATATATATGGCATAAATGTTAATTGGTCAAAGTGATCAAATATATCGTAACACGACTTTGTTACCATAGAAATAAGGATATTTTCCGATATAATTGGCCACTTTGACTCTAACTATCGATTTTATGTTGACTGTAACCATGTGAATTAAGTTTTTTCGTCAACGTAAGCTGTGTATCACAAACCTCTCTTCATAACTGGTTGATGAGTTTCCTAATTATTTGAAAACGCGTAGGTAGTATCACTCAACACCTACTACTTCCACCTACAACCATTTCATTACGTACATATGGAAATGAGCATTTCACTACCCTGTAATACGAAACTTGAGATGATAAGTATATATTACGTTACAGAAGTTTTTCGTACGAAACGAGGCTCCAGGTATGCTCATTATTTTCCTGAGTAGAGTATGCACTGTCGAAATATTACTGAAATTGAGAAACTTTCGTGGAAAGTTACAAAATAATATAAACGAATTCTTATCTCTTGCAATTCTACTTCTAAATTATGGGTTTATACATATATACTTTAAATGATAAGTCAATTTTATTGATGATATTGATTTTTGAATGCGGGTTTATAAAGATTAGTCTAATATTATAAAGTAAAATGGTCACTCAGATGTCAATTGTTCTTCGTCAAGGGTGTAAAAAGCTTTTGACATTTAATTTATTAATGCTTCATGAATATAACCGCACTTATTTATTTCTACAGGAAATTAATCGCCAGAAATATACGCTATTTAGGTAGGTACCTACATAATAATAATACTTAAATGTTAATTGTTTTCGGCTTTCAAAGCGTTATTTATCAATGCAAAAACTCAAATTAAAAAGCCCCTTAACTTATTCACAAGCTCTATTGTCTTATGAGAAACAAAAAATACAAATCGCCGTGTAATTATGACGCTGTTAATACAAAATGGTGGTAAGCAACGTTTTTTTTTATATACACATACATCTTTTTGGAACCAGGATCAGATTCAGAGGGAGAATTTCGTTTAATCTTGTATACAATTGTCTAATACCGCCTTCCTTATAAATCAGGCTGAGCTTAGCTTGACCTTTCGTGTCGTTGGCGGCCGTTTGGCCCGTACATTTAAATGGCGGCTTATGGTTACGACGTACGTATTAGCAGAAGCATTGTGTGGAAAATATGCTGTAATTTGAAGAACAATATATGGATTAGGGCTGTCTAAAGATCCTTTTTTTTAATTTTTCGACGGGCCACCCCCTCATTTTGTTACACTTATTATGTTGATAAATTACGCCATGTTTTGTTATTTAATTTAAATATCTCTATTACAACGGGGTGTCATACTTCTATAAAATTATGACGATTAAAATGACACTCGCACAGTCTGTGCCACAAAATCGCTGCCGAGTTAGCTTGGTCTAACTCTAAATAGGTACAACAGATAAAATGCACTTAACGAATATTTGAGTCCAGATTTAAGTATTCGGCCGTCATTGCGTGATTGAGTTCAAACATCAATAAACTGAGTAATCATATTTTATTATTATGTTACTAGAATTCTTTATGAAAAGACACTTTTATTTTATTATTATTTACTCGATTCAATTAACAAAAAAAATAGATATCATATTGCTTGCCAGTAGGTAGGTACTTCATTATTTATGTATACTCGTATTAAAATCCTTTTCCGTTAGAGGAGAACAGCCGTACATATGAAAGCAAAGGACCTGCGTTCTCTTTTTGATGACTGCATCGGAGCAAGGCGTCAAAAAGGTCTTTTTTTTCGAGGCATTTTTTATTAAATTTGACATTTACTATGTCGCAGTACTGCAGCAGTTAGAATGCTATATCTGAATTCGAACGGTACACTTATACTTATACTGGACAGTCCGAGATGAACTCGGCAAGCACTGTGTTTAACATCACTAAAACTGTTACACAACTGGTAAAACGCAAGTTGCCAGCGGTAAATAAAATGGGTGAGGCGTGGAACTTGTGGAGGAGTTTAAAAATGTAGACAAGACAAACGTGTGCCCAGCCCAGAGGCCGATTCTGATATTTTTTTTATTTAAAGTTTTAATTATATTTTGATACGACCTTAAGTCGTGCGCCACTGCACATTTTATAAGGCTCGTTATTATTATTGTTGCTCGTGAGATGCCTGAAGGCGCATTCTGACTTTGTTATGGATGTAATAATGTATCATGATTGTAATGTAATGTAATGTAAGTATGTCATTGTCAAAAGTGATTTTTCTAGTTGAAGAAATGTCACTTTTCACACTGGCAGATCATATCTACAACAAATTCAGCTCAAATACATAAACCGTTATTACAATTACACCTTCACATGACTCAAGAGTAGTTTGTATGCACAATGTGGAGATCCTATGTACTTACATATTGTAAATAGTTAATTAATATTGTAATATTGACAAATAAATGATCAATCAATCATTTAATCAAAAGATCATATCAAAATAAGATCAAAACCTTATCAAACAAAATAGGCCTCCTTGAGAACATTACGTGGGTCATGTCTTGTTTAGGAAACTTATACGGAACTGAAGTGAAAAATTAATACGTTCCTGTGCTGGTTCATCGACTTTTGTCTATTGGTACTTGTGTGTGTGTGTGTGTGACTCGATACTAACTGTTATATTTTTATACACTTTTATTTAGCTTCACCGACTTTAAGAGTTTTCGCTCGGACTCCTAAGACTTGTATAATATTCCTCGCAGAATTCAGACACTATTACTATCTCTAACGCTTTGACAGTAATATATTTGGCTTTGATTGGTTCATTACCGCAAGAAATGGATATTTAACTCTTTTATATAAGATCAATACAGGTAAGTGAGGCAGGCAGTATTTAAAATCTTGATCAATTTTCAACCAAAAATTATCGTCGTCTTTAACGACAAAGTTATTAAGTGCTTACTTAATTGAATGTATGATTAGATTAGTTTTTAATTTTATTTTAAGTAGTTTCACTAGACTTACAAAACAAGACAAAAGGTAATCACGGTCCATACCCCGGTCGATATAAGTCTAGTGAAACTATATATATGTAAAGTTTATTTGTAACATTAGACCTAATATAATAGTAAAATAAATGAATAATCAATTAAACATTACTGAAATAATAGTGAATGTTATTGGTAATACATACTTTCTCACTTAATGATCGACTCACCGGTAAAGTAGTATTGAAACAGCGGCGTACGTGAAATCCAATGAAAGAAAATGGTCCCGTATATTGCTACTTCTAGCATTACCAATGGACTTCCAATAAGCTTTTATTACAGAACTCAGAGCCTTTGATACTACCTTGGTATTTCTAAGCAAGACTTATTAACTTATAACAGTTACGAGTATAACGTTGAACTATTAAATAAAATAGAACTTAGAGAAAGTTACTGGAAAAAAAATGTAGGTATACCTACTTATATAAAATTAAACAACCACATACCTACATAATTTTCAATTAAATTTAATCAATTGTTTTCTTTAATCCGTATCTTTTACTGAGGTGTGCCAATAAAGAGTATTCTATATATCTATATACCGATTTAAAGTAGACCATCACTGCTATCAGGTTGAAACACTTAAATGAGGTTCTGATATAGTTTTAATGTATATAAAAAAACTGTTGGAGCGAATTACCCAGTGGGGAGCAAAGTAGGCTCATTTTACGGTATCAATTCCGTTTTCGTCCGCGCGGGTAGAATCTATCAAACAGCCGCAAACTACAGGCCAATTCGAACCTACACTGACATTGGAAAGATATTTGAATGTTATTTAGTTATCGTGAGTTTCGTCCGCGCCAATGTACGAACATGTACGAGGGAAATACACAATAACTGAATGACATCAGTTAGATGTCATTCTGCTATCAGTGTACGTTCGAATAGGCCTGCCTAGTCTATGAACATATCTATTTATTTTGTCGCCCGTCTTTGATTGATAGCTCAATCCCAAATATACCTTTATTCAGTAAAGGGACCCAAATAGGGTTTGTAAGCTTCTGGAGATAATTTATACCCGTGGCTAGGTGTGTAATTTGGAGTGCTTACAAATCTGGAAGGTTGCTAATGATTTATCGCGTTAACCTACTTATTGCGGATATTTCTACCTTAGATGCTTCAGCAAGACGATACGCAAGGTATTTTAAATTGATACCAAAACAGCGAAAAATAAGTGTTGAACTGAAAAAAGTCAAGAATTAACAATATGATGACAAATAATGTCGTATTTTGTATATTTATATATAACCATTTCTTATAATTAGGTAATAATTATATCGTCGTCTAGAGCCATACAACCCAAGCATTATTGAGCTTACTGTGGGACAATCCTAATTGTCCTATAGGTAATATTTATTTATTTATTTTTCAGTTCACCTTTCTACTGACCGGACTTAATCTTTAATGTAAGTAGGTATAATAACTTAAGTTTGATCTTATTTAGCCATGCACACCCAGCCGCAAAACGGCATCACCACTTTACAAATTAATTCATTCAGAGAGTGTCCATGCAATTTTGTAGCTTGCTATACATACATGAAATGATCGGCCAGTAACATTAGTTGTAGGTAATTAAGGGCTCAGCAAACTAAGATAAGCGACATTATTTGCTGAAAAACTTACCTTGCAAAAATGAGACGTTTTTCTCAGCAACGGAGAAATATTCCTATCATCCTCAAACCAAACTGAATATCATGAAAACTGCTCTACTTAACCAATATAAAGTTTAACATCCTTTACATTGTGCTCAAAGTAGGCAAGTTTCGAGTCTACATTGTGTTTTAGCTGAAAGAGAGACTACCGAAATCCTATTTGCTTCGCCTTAAGCATTAAGGCATAGTAAAATATAATTGGGAAATCTCATAAAATAAGAAAAAATAAAACCATTGCCGTCATTGTCTGTCATCATCATCATCATCTCAGCCATAAGACGTCCACTGCTGAACATAGGCCTCCCCCATCATTGTCATTGTCTGTGATAATGTCTAATAATTCTCATTCTTATTATACAACATGCGACAAATTTTAACACCAATGTAGTGAGTCGAAGTAAGGTTATATAAATTACTCCTTTAGACATAAATAGCTGTAATAATTGAAATTAAGTTAGAACAGAACTTTAATACAATCGTTTTCATGAATTCATTATAATGGTTATTCATTCAAATAGCACAAAGATACTGTAAAAACACTTCACAACAAAGTAAGCACCAGAACAGTTCAATTCAGGTATTGAAATAAAGTTAAGAAAACTTTTACACCAAGTTGGGTCACGAACGCTGTAAATCCTCTTCGTCGGACCGAAGCGTGTACTTTTACTGTTGCGATTTAAAATGGGTCACAAATTCAAAGTATTCTTAAAGGCGTATTCTGATTTTAATAACAGGTTATGCACTAGATCCATAACTATATACTATGTCTCTATGCGACGAGGTAGTTGATTCCTATTTGTAATCTTATATCAACCTGCATGTACTATCTTACGCAATAAATAAATTATGAATTATGAACTAATCAGATCTAAGTTATTAAAATCAGAATATGCCTGATATTTGAGTGATTGTCTTATATTTACTACCACTGAGATATGATCTTAGAATCTTGAGAAAAATGTTGACATAGTTAGGTATTTGTAAGTTGTTAGGTTGGGATTGTAGTATGTGTGTTATAAAGCAACATAAAATACGAAATGCAAGCCTGGCCTGTTTAGTGTTTACTTCTTCGCAAGTTATTTACCATCTCGCAGTCTATTTGGGTCCCGTGGTAGTGAATTCGAAAATGTTCACATTTACTGCGAATACTGTACTTATACTGTAAACATTTGCCAACAGACAAACAAAACCTTTTACAATTTAATTATATTTATTTATTTCATTAAGATAAGATTGGTCTCATTACTTTCATACATTCTTAAAAATAATATACTAGTAGGTATCTACTTATAAACTAAATTAGATTTCACATTTAAAATTATTTCATTCAATACAGGACAACACATTTGATCAGCAATAGGGTATTCTCCTACTAGTCAAATCAGTTTCTTTTCAATAATTAATTTAATTTGTTTTGTTTTTTTAATTTTGTTTTTCTTTTTTAGAACTGTCAAAACGATTTGAACATTACACAATGACGTCACGGTCAACTCACCTACTTTTTATATTTCTATCCGATTTATTAAATAGAACTTGTGTTTAAAAATAACTGGTATCTATATAGTTTTTCAATAATTATCTGGTGCTTTATTTCATGCATGGTGTGAAATAATTTATTTTAAATACAGTCAAAGACTATTATCTTTAAGATACTGTCTGGGCTGTTTACGAACGTACCGTAAAATGGGGTGAGTAGGCGCAAAACTGACATTCAAACCTCGATAACATTTTCTTTTTACACATGCAAACTGAATGGTGTGTATGTGTTCCGGACGTCTGTATTTTAGTATTTATTTTATTTTGGGTGGTTCCATTTCATAACTTTGACGATAAACAGGAAAACCCACCTCACCCCATAGTCCCTCGTATTTGGGGTGAGTTGGGTTTTCATACAAAGGTGATTTTGGAAGATTGTTGGATCGATTTATTTTTATTATTAGTATTACTATAGCTCCATTTTAAATTGGAATACATTATTTTTGTAGCAGTAGCCTTAAAAACCCATCTCACCCCCCTTTCAACACTTCTCTCCCCATTCATAACCCAACTCTCCCCGCGAACCCTACTCACCCCATTTTACGGTACTTTTAAAATGGCACTACTAAAGTCACACAAGTATAAATCCCAAAAAACTACGGAAAAGAGGCAGCTATCTTCAGTTTAGTACCTATTTAAGATGCAATCCCGTATTATTGGCATGGCAAGCTCAGTGCCTTTGTGCCGGCAAGCAACATTATATATCCAATTGTTCCAATGGCTGCAACGATCGTAATCGTGCCGTGCTATAACACTATTAGAAAATCGTTGCAGTGAATACCACCGGGACCATGCGACGGTGCGCGGTGGGTTAAACTGTAACTTCGTGTTGTTCAAATTAATAGATATAATGGACTTTTTATTGGAAAATAAATGTTAGGTGCTATCAACATAACGTATTTACAAACATATAAAGTAAGAATGAAAGCGATTTCACATAACGTATTTACAGTTCTGGAATCATATATTAACTACTTTTTTTTCCTTAAGGGCCACCCATCACTAGCGTCTTCCGAGCGTCGGCGTCTAGTCAACTCTACAGCTGCTGCTCAACGCAACGTTGGCGCAACTGCGCAGCGACGTCATTTTCCATAGCGCTGACTAGACGCCGACGCTTAAAAGACGCTAGTGTGGGGTGCCACTAACACTGACGGAAACAGTTTCTATTAAAGTTTAAAACATTGCCAGTTGTGCATTTTCTGGAGTCCTTTCAATCTCGTTGCCTTCCTTCAATCTTTACCAGGTTTAACAATATTCTCAACAGAAGCTTGAATTTTTCTTCAAACTTTATTTTTACTATGTCCTCAATTTCAGACACGGTCATAAAGTTCGTGAAATGGGAAGACTCGTACATTTTTCTTGCGGACTTTCTAAAATTAAGTACTCGGAAACAAAAAGAATTTGTTGTGTAAAGTTTTGAGTACTTTGAGTGCTTTAAAAATTCTTATGATCATGCGGGCGATTGCTATTGTAAGCTTTTTAGGCCGTATTTTATTTAAACAAATGCTTGATGAAATACATTACGTTTTCTCATGGACTACGAGTAAGTAGTTCGATATTGTCTGTCTGCAGCGACAAAAAAGTCATCGATCATTGTCACATTATGTACCTACTTAGATCATTGCTATTTAGGTAATGCCGATGTGAACAGGGATCGATATGCTTTTTTTCTAAGGAAAAGCTCTGTCGCACTCACCACGTAACAGCCATTGGAAAATTACGTCAATATAATTAATGGGTCGTACCTCAAAAAAAAACCGGATAAGTGCGAGTCGGACTCGCGCATGAAGTTCCGTACCATTACGCAAAAAACCGGCAAAATAATCACGTATGTTGTATGGGATATTTATTTTATTCTATTTTTAGCATTTGGTATTGTTGTTAGAGCGGCAACAGAAATACATCATCTGTGAAATTTTCAACTGCCTAGCTATCACGGTTCATGAGATACAGCCTGGTGACAGACAGATAGACGGACAGTGAAGACTTAGTAATCGGGTCCCGTTTTTACCCTTTGGGTACGGAACCCTAAAAAGAGCAGTATTATACTGCTCGCTATCTGGGGTTGAATTACCCTAGGTTTAGGTTTAGATAAGTACCTATGGTAAATAGGTTAGGATTTTCGTTTTAACAATTTTACGTAGATTTATTGCAAAGTATAAAGTTTCATCTATGATTTGGCTTTGCTAAAACTTGTTTTACCCATGTATTTCTGGCACATAAAATCATGTCGAAACGAAATCAAATTTCATGTTATTTCCAGTAATTTTATTATATTACACTCTTTATATGGAAATTCAGTAATTGTATTTCAGACTGTACTGACAGTACTTATAGCATAAAATTTTACGTTAACCGCCCTCCGCGGCAAAAAGTCGCAACAGCCTCGTATTTTCTTTTACAAGTAGACTTTATGTTTTAGAGGGACATGATAAAGCAATTCCGCTGCAAGCAATGTTCGATATTGTGCGAAAAGTTGGCAAATGATAAACGTCCCTTTGAAGTTTCGTAGCTTTTTCCATCTATAAAGGTTAGGCAAATAAAATTGATATATCTTTGAATTGCTCGCGGGTTAACCTTCATCGGAAACTTTTATTACAAGACATATTGACAATGGTAGACAAAATCACAAAATGGCTTTGCAAGTTTGCACTTAGCTAAGGCATTTTTGTATTGCGTTTAAAGAATATATTTTCATAGGCTTGTAGTTTGATTATCTAGTAATTTCGCAAAGAATGTGGATATTACATATTTTTATACACTGCGAGGGTATAATATATAGGTACAATACATAGTACATATATGAGTAGGTACCTACTTATGTCGTGGCTAGATCATAGAATTGATCATTTCATGATGTGGAAATCATTTCATGAAATGACTGGTTGTCCACACCATGAAAAAGTCAAACCTAACCATATCATAAAGCGATCAATTCTAAAATTGCATTTCATGAAATTACCACAATCTGTGATCTGACCACGACATATGTATAGCAACATAAACTTATGTAAGTACCTACCTCATCAATTAAATTTTTAGTAATATGATAAGAACTAATAAACGGCTAAGCATATAATTTTCATTAATTCTTGTGCTTACTAAACTGTCATTTATTTATTTATTTATTTATATATTTATTAACATAAAAATATACAGCTTATACAAGTACAGTGTCCCACAAAACAGTTTACACGGTTTGACTGTGGGATCGTGTAGTCTCTACTCTCTTATAACAAAATAGTTTACATCTATCATTACTAATAATGCTCAACAATTACTGTACGCGATTTACGAGGTAACTACGCAGCTTTTTACCAAATTTTACTTTATTGACTTATGAAGACAAAGATTTAATATATGCCTAATTAGAGGCCATAAAAATAATAGTTGCTCTGCTAAGATGCAAAGTGCTCGCCTGACTAACGGCCCGATTCGAACTTTAAGATACGCCAGTTAATAGATCTAGAAACGATATGGATTAGATATATTACCTATGTCAGTGTCAAACGTCACTTTTGACACTGACACTTCTAATCCATATCGTTAAAGATCTATTAACTGAAGTATCTTAAAGTTCGAATCGGGCAGATAAAATTATGTACCTGCCTAATCATAGTAATATTTATGCTTAAGAATATAAACGGCTAACTAAACATATCTGAAGGAAATAAGAGAAAATATAGCCCGAAAGAAAATATGCACGAAACGTTTAGCCATTTATTTTTGCGGTTGTGAATAGCCTCCTGGCTATACTTCTCTCTTTTAATAACTTTTCCATAATGTTTAACGGTCGCTAGATGAAGAATATAAGATAAAATATAGCCCGAATGAAAATACGCACGAAACCTTAAGCCATTTATTTTCGAGTGACATATTATGATGTAAAGAATCATAAAAAATACAAATTTAAATATTTGTCAAAAATCTAATGAGTTCTTAACAATATCGTTTTCATTAATTCTTGTGCTTACTAAGTTTGAACATATATTATGACGACAAAGATTTAAGATAGGCTTAGTAATTAGGGGCCACCAAACTAATAGTTGCTCTGCTAAAATGTAAAGTGCTCGCCCGACTGACTGTACTACACCAACTAGGTGAAGCAACTGTAGGTAACAAGTTTAGCTCGTCGTCTCGGTGAATAATGTATGAAGAGGTTTGATGAACGACGTACGGTACTTGCCTAGTTGATTCTAATTACTATACTTTGGAACTACATTTGATTACGGAATATTTACCTACTTATTTAAGTAGATTATACAACAGTCAACTCAATTTACCCGAGGCAATTTATACTAAGTATGTGCCCATGCCCATAATACATTTATGCTCATCGGCCTTTTTTAGATTTAGTTTAGTTTAGTTTAATTTTATTTTAGAATAGTTTGTATTTAGTTTAATTGTAATTTTAAGTTATTTTTATTTATTGTTTTTTGACTTGTTTTTGTACCATATATATGAATAAACTCTCACAATTAACAAATTTATGCTCATTATACCTATATCTCGTATATATGTCGGCGGCAGATCGTAAAATCGGGCATATCGAGATATTCCTAGGCATATGAAACGCCGCCATTTCATGATCTGACTAACGACTACCAGCCATATCGTTCAAACCTCAACGTTTGACGATTTGCCTGGCGTCGTTTAGGCATATCAAATAAGTAGGGTGTGATATTCCTAAGCAGATCATGAAACGCCGGCATTTCATTATCTGCCTAGCGAACACCAGCCATATCGTGCAAACCTCAAGGGGTGATATTCCTAGGCAGATCATGAAACGCTGGCATTACATAATCTGCCTACCGAACACCAGCCATATCGTGCAAACCTCAAGGGGTGATATTCCTAGGCAGATCATGAAACGCCGGCATTTCATGATCTGCCTACCGAACAACAGCTATATCGTGCAAACCTCAAGGGGTGATATTCCTAGGCAGACCATGAAACGCCGGCATTTCTCGATCTGCCTAGAGACCACCGGCCACATCGTGCAAACCTCAACATTAAATTTAGGCATATCGAATAAGTAGGACGTCCTAAATTTTAGCAAATGAAAACCATTGAAATGGCTTGACTACATATATAGTAGTTATATTAAGTTTTTGGGCAATGTACGACTTTTACTAAAATAAAAATATTTTAATAGCAGTATGCGTAGGTACGCATGCTGCTCAAAATGCCACATAGAACGCAGCGCCACCAGTGGCAAATAATTTAATTATTTTACGATGCGCCCGGTATGAAGCTAGGAATATCAACGAATGCATTGCTCTGATCGATCTGCCGCCTCATTTATAAGGCAGATCGTGATATGCCTGGGCAAATCTTAGTCAGATCATGAAATGATGGCGTTTCATGATATGCCTAGGAATATCTCGATATGCCCGGTTTTACGATCTGCCGCCGACATATACAATCGAAGGGCCGGTACAGACAGACTGCAACCCGACTGCAACTTGTATGGGAACTGCACGCTGACGTTGCAATTGGCGTGCAGTCGGCTTGACGATACAATGTATGAGATTTTGGTTCGTCTTGGTTGTGGGTGTGACATATATTACTAAAATATTAGTTTACATTAGTGCTAGTATTTATTCAGTACTAACGAGTAAAGCCTTACACGTACAGGCTTTAGTTAACTAAGTTGGGCGGTACAACTAGCATAACCAACAATATACAAGGTGTCCAACTAAGTACCGGCTAAGTAACATACTGGACGTCGTCGGTCGGTTAATAATGTATGCCCGGGCACAGAACTGAGCTAACCAAAATCTATAACTCTATACCGTATCGTATAGTACTCACTTACTCCTTTGGCTCAGCAACCCAAAATGAAACTTGGCCTCCGACACAAGACAGCCTGCCCAATTCGAACTTTAAATAAATAAATAAGGGGTCATCCATTAATTACGTCACACGAATTTCTAGGGTTTTTGACCCCTCCCCCCCCCCCCTTGTCACATTTGGTCACATTTGGCAAACCCCTCCCCCCTAGTGTGACGTCACATTTTTTCTACGAAATCGCCAAATCGAATTAAGTAAGTACCTAAGTATTATTAATATTTTATCAAAATATTTTTGACGATATAAATATTAGTTATTTTAAAACCCAAAACTGCTTAGGAAAGAAAATTAAAAGAATAAAAACGATTATCGTTTTAAAAACTTGTTATTTAAATGTACAGCGAATAAAATAATTTAAAAAAAATTTCGGTTACTGATGAAGTTAAAGTGACGTCACAAAGTTTGTGTCTCCCCCCTCCCCTATGTCACAATATGTCACATTTTCTTGACCCCCTCCCTCCCCCTAAACGTGTGACGTAATTAATGGATGACCCCTAAATAAATAGGACATTTCTTACACAAATTGACTAAGCCCCACGGTAAGCTCAAGGCTTGTGTTGTGGGTACTCAGACAACGATATATATAATAGTTATATAAATACTTAAATACATAGAAAACAACCATGACTCAGGAACAAATATCTGTATCATCATACAAATAAATGCCCTTACCAGGATTCGAACCCGGGACCATCGGCTTCATAGGCAGGGTCACTACCCACTAGGCCAGACCGGTCGTCTGACTTTAAGACACGTCAATTAATAGATCTAGAAACGATATGGATTAGATGTGTCAGTGTCTAAAGTCACGTTTTTGTTTGAAGAAACGTCACATTTGACACTGACATATCTAATCCATATCGTTTCTAGATCTATTAATTGACATATCTTAAAGTTCGAATAGGGCCGAGCGCCACTTTTCTCGGTCCTGTGCGACCTCTCGCCCATTGTTGAATCGAAGCCCCATCCCATGGCTATTGAACGTCCGGGTATCGCTGGTGCAACATGGTGGAGGCGGATCTGCGCGATGTCGTATCGTATGTTAGTTTTTATCTTCATTTTATTTTTATTTAAATGTTACTTTAATTTATTCGACTGGTGTGTTTGTGTTTATTTTGTATGTTGTTTCAGTATTTTTAAATTTCACATGTATGTTTTGTGTATATGGACAGGTGTGTCTGAATTAAACGTATTGAATTTGAATTTGATAGTATTTACAGCTTTAGATGTCCGACCGGCGACGAGAAAACAACCAAGGATCGACTTATTTCTAGCGCAAGAAAGGTATTCGTAAATGTAAATCCTTAAGTGAAAGTGAAACTGAAAGATTTATTCTTCAATTTGGGCGTATTATAATGCATTTATGTGTGTCAAACCTACTACCAAGCTACGATTCTAACCCTTCACTACAGCCCTGAGCAGATACCGGCGCAAAAAACTCAGCGGGACTCATTTAATATAAGTGTTCAGAAAAAAAAAAACAGTTTGTTGTAATGTAATAATTATTATTTATTAAGACATTAATATTTACAAAATAATCTATTTATAAACCTGACTGATTGCCACGAAACACCTACTTATACATATTTGATAATAATAATATGCTTTATTTCCTGAACTGGGTCACCTATTTAATTCTAGTCTCCGCGACACAATTGGATTTAATTTCTACTTATTGTATTATATTTTCTGGTTGCGTATAAAAGTTGTGTTAGCTGGTTCTTCCGAAAGTCGGTGAAATATTTTCTAGGACTACATAAATACTTTCACGCAAGGAGAATAGGTACTTGCTTTACAACCCGCTTAACCCCGCTATTATGTATGTTTATGGCGTGCCGTATGCTTGTTTAACATTATTTCAGGTCTTTTGAAAAGTAGGTACAGGCTAAGGAGTAAATTTCTTAGAAAACCATGATGTATTTGAGTTTTTAAACAAGATTTAATGTTTTGCTTCTATTACTGAATACTTGTCTCGTTTACCCTCTATCCATAGCCTTTGATGTTGATGATGATCCTTCCGGCCGATTTCGACCAAGGCGACCACTTCGACTCCTAGTTAGCTCGGCGCTCGTGCGCCCAAATATAGCAGCTGACGTAGCCGATCTTTAAGGTAGCCTTTATTTATTGTACCATCGAACTGATCTGATGATGGACACAGAAGGAACTCTGTGATAAAACAACGCAATCTTTGTGTTTGGGTTTGTAAGAACTGTCTCGATGAATAATTCGTTTTGCCTGTTAAAAGAAAAGTACAGTCAGCAATAAATGCTTGAAAATGATTTCTAGAATTTCGTTTGTATGCTGCCACCCTTGAACATTTTACACATAAATAAAAGCGCAACCCGTTGAAAAATAACAAGTACAAAAATGGTAAAGGTAAAAAGCTAGCTTTTTTGCTAAACGTTTACTGTCATATGCAAATATCCTTTGATGCGAGGCGAGACGACAAACAACCGATGCGTGAGCTAACGGTCTGTTTGCACGGCACACACATTGTATATCCGAGGTATACACGGTGTATATCTGACACGTTGGAGTCACGGATCGGATGTAAGTACATAGAACCGGTAGTCCTGTCATTTTTATTGTTAATCAAAAACCCGGACCCGGATCATTCGATGCGAGAGGGCTCATGCTATGTTCATGCCATGACATTTGAAGGGTTCCGTACTGGGAAAAACGAGTAAAAACCGGACCCTATTACTAACACTCCTCTGTCTGTCACCAGGCTGTATCTCATAAACCGTGATAGATAGACAGTTGAAATCTTCACAAATGATGTAGGTAGGTATTTCAGTTGCCGCTATAACAATAAATACTAAAAACAGAATAAAATAAATATTTAAGTGGGACTCCCATATAACAAACGTGATTTTTTTTGCCTTGTTTCCGTAATGGAACGAAGCACTTGGTCGGTTTTTTTTTAAATGGAACAGCAGTCAGCATCAATGCGCCAAAAGTAACTATCTACTATTCCGGGAATACTTTTCCAAATTGAGCTATATATTTATACACAGTTCGCGTACAAATCTTTAACTATCTAAATTATTCAAGTTTAAAACTTTCGCTCAATCAAAAAAGATCACAAACATTAGTCTAAAACGAACCATTAAAAATTGGTAATCATTTATGTATAAAAGCTATTAATATGAAAATCGCTTCTAAAAATACGCGATGTTATTTTTGATCGAACTCATTGATTACGTGACGTGGGTTTTTTGTTAAAAAATAATCAAAAATATCAATCGAATAACAAGGATGCCCGTGATCACGCCACGGGCACGCCCGGCCGTGCTCAGTGCTCATGTTCAGCGAGCTGCGTTCGGAGAAAGACTTGGGGGCTTAGCCAAGATGCCAATCGTTTGCGCTGTAGCGAACGAAAAGCTAATGTCTTTTTGTCGCACTATTATAAACATAAACATAATGTAGGTATTTAAAAAACACGTATTTTATACGGAAGAGTTCTAGCGACATTACTGTTTCGTTGCTACGGCGCGATTGGCATATTGGCGGGGCCCTCTGAACCCACTGCACCTTAATTGGATTGCTCTTGACACCAATAATGATTTAATCGATCATAACCAGGTTTCTCTCAGGTGCAAAACCCATCAAACGATACAGCAGGCGTATGATGGATGGTGTTACACTCGTGATAAAATAAACGTCTATTTTTTCCTCCTAGCCTAGTTGGTAGTGACCCTGCCTACGAAGCAGGAGGTCCAGGGGTTCAAATCCTAGTAAGGGCAGTTATTTGTGTGCTTATCACAAATATTTGTTCCCGAGTTATGGATGTTCGATATGTATTAAGGTATTTAAAAGTAAGTGGCACAAACCGACCTACAGGCCGATTTGACATGATTCAAATATTATTTATTGTGATGTCAGGGTACGTTCAAAGTGGCCGGTTTGTGTAAGATTGTCCTTTAATATTTATTAAGTATTATTTATTTATTGATAAGCTAAATCCACAAAACATCAAAATAAAACCACATCGTAACACAAATTCTGTTGCGCTGTTTCATGACGAGAATTAAAGGATTGCTGCAGTAATGTAACTTGTTCCAACAAAAAGTTTATTAAGCTTCCCTCAACTCAAAGCTTGGCAAGATTTAAAGTTAATTATTTACATAGAACCAAGGAAACTTTGACTGCAAAAGGTACATATTTAGTAGCGAGAAAGTTACATTTGTTTATCAATTAATTATAAATTGAATGGGAGGGCAAATCTAAAATGAAAACACGTACTTTTATTAAAATTGGATTAGATTGTGCGTTTTCACTGAGCATCACAACATTCAGAAATTGTAAAATAATACAATTTGTTAATGTTTTGATGTTGATATGATACGCAAGGTTGTGTCAAGGTATAGTTGAGTTCAGAAACATCTTTACAAGCCGTCTTTCCAAAAATATATTTACCTACACCTCTTCTTCTTCCTCGCGCTATCCCGGCATTTTGCCACGGCTCATGGGATCCTGGGGTCCGCTTGACAAATCCAATGTTTTGACGTAGGCACTAGTTTTTACGAGAGCGACTGCCATCTGACCTTCCAACCCAAACGGGAAACTAGGCCTTATTGGGACCTTATAGCAACAAGGTCGTGTAAATGTACAAAAGCGCTCATGCCAAATTGTATGTTATTACAGCTTGTCGTTTTAAAACGAGGGCGTAACTTAAATTGCGTTTATTGGTGTTCGTAAGACTCTTAATTTATTTTGAAAACCCGGTAGTTTCTAAAGACGCAAATATATACGAAACTAAAAAGACTTCATACCTACTTCAGCAGCACTTAGTTACAAAACATCTCGGCAAGCGTTGCACGATAAGTGGTTCCAAAGTATTAAGAGCTTCATGTAACTACTTGCAAGTAGAAGATATTTTCGATATTACTAGTTTGGTTAAACACAAAGTCAAATGACATATCTACGACTATTTCTGCAATAGGGTATTTGACTACCTACTAGTCAAATCAGTTTCTTTTTTCGAACTGTCAAAACTATTTTATTACGATGGAATTTAATATGAAACACTAGCATGTGACGTCACAATCGAATTACCTACTCTTTATAGTTTTACCGGTTTTAAAATAGAAATTGTATCTAAAAATAACTGCTGTCTACGTTCCTCTACTAGCCTCCTGGACTCTGGTGCTTTATTTCATGCATGTTATAAAATAATTTATTTTAAATACAGTCAAATACCCTATTGTTAAACATAATATTCGATTGTTTATCGTTCTCTTACTACTCACTATGGGTTACTTTTTTTGAGTAACGTAGTGGCACCAGTGACCCAGGGAACGGACAGGGAACTTGAAACCCAACACTTCAATTTTTATCCAAGAAAATAAGGGTAGGGACCCGATCTCCTAATACAGCTACACTGTTTAGCTACTGCACAATTTATCCTTATGGCTCTGAAATTCTGGATATAAATTACCTAATATGATTAAATATAAGAAAAATGTAAATAGACTCTGACCACGCTAACTTAATAACTTTGCACAAACTTCGCAGTAGGAACGCATATCCCTAATATGTATATGCTCCATTGACGCAGCAGTTGGCTCGAAACCTTAAAGTGATCCAAATCTACAAAAAACGCTTTACTGAAAATCCCCTTAATGCGTGTTGTGGCTGATCTACCGTACATAATCCTAAAATAATATTAGTAAAAAAATACAGTTTTCCTCCTTTTGCTAAGCCTTGTGAATAATAAATAAAATCGTCCCAGAAAAGTAGGTTTGGGTACACAAATTTTCATTATTTGCCCAAAGTCCAAGGACGCCCAGTATTTTATTATAATAGAGGGTATTTTTCCAAATTACCAGTACATGTTTTTCCCCCAACGTTAATTTTCGTTTAGCAAACATCCGCTTCCGGCGAAAAATATTAAAAGATACTGCGCAAATTCATAGAATTATAAAAAGTCCGCTCGCTAAGTAATCTAATACTTTTGGAAGTGCTTTCGAAATGGAACTACATATCATCATAGGCCTTTTCGTCTATAGCAGACGATTTATGGTGTAACACCGGAGAAACACCGTTTTTGGTGGCTGAATAGACCGATGCGAGACCGACATGGTCTACCACAGGTCTGACAAGAGAAGTTTGCGGAAACCGGTACTGAGACACCTTGTCGTCGTCTTTGTCTCTTGTCAGCGAGTGTGGCGAACCAGGTCTCATCACAAAACTTGCGACCCTCCACAACACGTTTGCGCCATTCCGTCCGCTGCTCTGCGAGCCTCTCCCAGTCTCGGTGGTCGATATGGAAGGCAATCAAGTCCCTCTTTGCGCAATCTTTAAAGCGAAGCAATGGCCTCCCAACGTTACGTTTTGCATTCGCAACCGCACCAAGAAGAACACGACGAGGTAGTCGAGAGGATTCCATCCTGTGCACATGCCCTAGCCAACGCAAACGTCTCTGCTTGAGAAACGCTGTTAAGCTAGGCAGCTGTGCAATTTCTAGAACCCTTTCGTTTGTCACCCTGTCTTGCCATGTTATTCCTAGGATCTTACGAAGGCAACGCATGTAGAAAGAGTTAATACGACGTTCTATTTTTGCATACGTCGTCCAGGTTTCAGCTCCGTACAAGAGTATGCTTAATATAGAAGCCTGAAAAACCAACATTTTGGTCTTTGTTGTGAGATGCTTGTTTTGCCATACTCGAGTACTAAGCCTCCCAAACGTGGTCGCCGCTTTGCCGATACGTATGTCGACCTCCGCATCAAGCGAGAGGTTGTTCGTTACGGTCGACCCTAGGTAGCAAAATCTGTCAACTACCTCTAACAGCGTGCCATTCAGTGAGATAGCTGGTGCCACAGAAGTACCTTGTGCTAGCACAACGGTCTTCCTCGTGTTAATGGACATAGCAAACAGGGAACACGCCTGTGAGAATTGACTCACCATTGACTGAAGCTCGCGTTCAGAGTTAGCAACGAAGGCTGCGTCGTCGGCATATAGGAGGCTGTCAACGAAAAGATCCTCGCGGTTTCTTTTGGACTTGAGGAGAGAGATGTTAAATATCTTTCCGTCGGCCCTCGTGTGCAGATGAATACCCTGTTGGTTATCGCCGAAAGCGGTAC
Organism: Cydia splendana; assembly: GCF_910591565.1. Taxonomy (NCBI): domain Eukaryota; kingdom Metazoa; phylum Arthropoda; class Insecta; order Lepidoptera; family Tortricidae; genus Cydia; species Cydia splendana. Next base: position 18,963,844 of record NC_085973.1, read on the forward strand.
GTAAAATAAGCGAGAAGTATATACCAAACAGGGTAGGAGCCAAGACGCAGCCCTGCCGCACTCCTCTGGAAACAGCAAACGGCTCTGATGACTTGCCATTAAAGACTACTGTGCCTTTCATATTATCGTGGAAGGATGCCACTAGCCTCAGAAGCTTAGGTGGACACCCAATGCTCTCGAGTGCTGTGTACAAGCCCTCCCGGCTGACCGTGTCGAAGGCCTTGTTCAGGTCAACGAAAGCCATAACCAAGGGGGTCTTTTGTTCACGACACTTCTCCTGTATCTGGCGAAGTGTGAAAATCATGTCTACTGTGGAGCGCTCGGAGCGGAAGCCACACTGTGACTCAGGGTAAATGCGTTCTGCAAGCCTTTGGAGTCTTGATAGGATGACTTGACCAAATAGCTTGCCAACAATGCTTAAAAGGGAGATGCCACGGTAGTTGTTGCATTCGCCGCGGTCACCTTTCCCCTTGTATAATGTGACGATGTTGGCATCACGCATATCCTGAGGCACATCTCCCGCTTCCCAGCATTTACACAGTAGATTGTACACGATTGGTCGCACGCATTCGAGTTTTAGTATTTCGGCTTGGGTGCCATCACCGCCGGGACTCTTACCACGCTTAAGCTTATTGACAGCCTTGGAAAATTCCTCTACAGACGGTAGATCATCTAACTCAGTCTTAACATCCAGTTTGGGCATGCTTTGTACAGCCTCCGGATGTATGTCTACTGGACTCGAGTAGAGATCTGTATAGTGTTCGACCCAGCGGTCGAGTTGCTTTTGACTATCTAAAATGATAGCACCATTCGCGTCCTTGAGAGGGGCTGTTTTCTTGGCGACAGGTCCGAGTACCCGTTTTATACCTTCGTAAACACCACTTATGAATCCATGATCGGCGCACTATTGCATGGTGCGACCAAGATCTGACCAGTACAAGTTTGCAAAGTACCGTGTACTTCGTTGAAGTGTAGCTTTAGCACTACGAAGTATTTCCATAGTGTCCGAACAGGGATTCATGCGGTGCTTAAGGGCGGCGTCACGCTTAGCATCCAACAGAGGTTGCAAATGTTCTATATTAGCCGAGAACCAGTCCTGGGACTTTGACTCAGCAAATCCGAAAACCTCAGCGGCGCTTGAAGTCAGTAGCTTTTTGACACTCTCCCACTCAACGCCTATGGGCGTATTGGCGTCCCAAGCAGTCAACTCGTTATTTGCCAAACACCCAAACTGACGGCATTTTTCGTCATCCCTAGTATTAGAAAGATTCAACTTTCTCCTACCTGGCGTTTTGGACGAATGTATCCTTTTTTGAGCGATGGCTACATTTGCTGCTACTAAAGAGTGGTCGGTGTCACAGTCAGCGCTATGGTATGTGCGTGTGTGAAGGAAGTCGCGTAGATCCTTACTTCTAGAGAGAATCACGTCCAACTGATGCCAGCGGCCAGATCGCGGGTGTTTCCAGGAAACTTTTCGAAACTCTTTGCCTTTGAAGTATGTGTTGGTTACGCATAGTTGGTAATCAGAGCAAAACTCTAGTAAGCGTTGGCCATTTTCGTTAATATTGCCAACTCCATGGTAACCAATACAGCCAGGCCATGTGGAATGGTCTCGGCCCACACGGGCATTAAAGTCTCCTAAGATATACAGGCGGTCACCACCGGAAACAGTTTTCACTGTCTCGGCCAGCTGGCTGTAAAATGTGTCTTTCGACTCATCCGATGATTTTAAAGTCGGAGCATAAGCAGCAACCAAAGTAACGTACCCGCTGCTGCTATTTAGTCTCAAGACCATTATACGCTCTGAAACACCGCGCGGGGTTTCAATGGTGCTAAGCATATCGTTTCGGACCGCAAAGCCAACACCATGTTCGCGAACATCAGCGGAGTCTTTACCCCTCCAAAAGAATGTAAAAGAGGACTCCCGCAATGAGCCTTCGTCGGGTAATCTAGTCTCTTGTAGAGCGCAGACCGAAATGTTGAGCCTGCTCAATTCTGCATCGATCACAGCAGTTTTACGCAGATCTTGTGCGCAACCGGAACCTCCACAGGTGTCCGGGAGGCCTGTCCTCATGGTCCGGACATTCCATGTTGCAATGCGCATGGATTGGCGAGGCATATTCCTTAACTGCTTATTTGGACCAGGTGTGGAGATTTACGATACCAGTCATCTAGCCTGAAGCTATTGCTCCCTACACCTCAAAGGAACAAACTGGTAACGGGACGGATTGGTACCTTACTGTCCGGGGGCTGCCCAGATTAAAGCAGGCGGTAACCAACCGATGGGTCTACGATGGACCCTCCTACTGTCGAAAGTGACCCCTAGCGTCTGCACTTACGCCCATTTGTGCAAGACTTATAACTGGTGACTGCCACCTCCCGTGTTGTTATCCACGCAGTGAAGCTGACGTGGGCGGAGTGACCTCTCCACGGACATTACACCGCCTGGGACGGAATTAAGGAAATGCAGGGATGCCCAGCACCTGCATTACCCTCTCGGCTTCACTGTCTTGACCCACAGGAAAGGCGAGCCAATACGTGTGGAGACAGGTCGGCTGCAGGAATATGCCGCTTATTTCAGGTTGGACCCTACTCGCGCCTTACGGTAACTCCATACCGGGATTTAATTTTGGAGTATCCTTCTCCTAGATGGATTGCAAGCCAATGCTAAGAGGTCCATCTCCCCTGTGACGAAACAGGTTTTTGCTTCGCTTATGGACTTAGTCGCCTCGTACGACACCCTTATCCTATGTTAGGGTTGGCGCTATTCTTAAGCCGGCCACCACACAGCAGGGAAACTACATAGTACATGTACATGTAATATTATAGTGAGTGTTTTAGCAGTGCGCTCGATTTCCATCTGGAGCCTGATTCAGATTTCAAATTTTGTTACGGTTTTGATTTTATTTTGATACGACTTTGAAGATCGCTTATGCTGATTGGTGCATGCGAATTGAAGTGAAAGTCGTACATGAGATATGCGCGCCAATCGTCAAGGTTGTATCAAAGTCAGTTCAAGATTGTGACAAGTTTTTAAATTTGAATTGGGCTCTAGATCTCCCTTTTGCACTCTTAAGGTGAAAATCCAATTCCGACTGCAAGCAGAATTGCCATGCCGCAATGCTGCATAGTTTTGTATAATCAGCATCAACATGAGTGGATGAAACATCGCGCCAAAAGTAGGGTCCCTATTGTTTGCCAAAAAGTTTTAAGTCATAATGTATTGTTTGTCCGCATTTTCGTTAGTCATAATTTGTTTGGTTCAGAAACGCATAACTTTTCAGGATTGCTAAAAACAAACCAAACCTAACCTAACCTAACCCATCTATACGATAACCTTACGAAAATCCTGAAAAGTTAACGGTTTCACTTTTAGGACTAATGATAATATGACAAACAATACATTATGACTTTAAACTTTATGTCAAACAAGGGGACCCCGCCAAAAAAGTATCTGCCATCCTCGATAGGTATCTACATATTATATAGGTAATTGTTCTATATTTAAAGACTGACAGGCCTATTCGGATTTCGAGATAATCACAAGATCTTGAGACGATGTAGAGATCAACTAGATCTACATTAGATATCGACTAGATGTGACTTGGATATCTAAGTCATAACTCGTCGAAATCGTTCAAGAGGACCTCCAGAATCGCGGAAACGTCAAATTTAACATATCTATCTTACAAATATCTTTAAATTATCCGTATCGTAACTTGTTGAAGTCTAGTAGAAATCTAATTCATTTTCCGAATCGAGCCGATATTTATTTTTGTTAAGCTATTAGAGAATGTGTAGATACTTTTGACGCATACTGGCCGATTCGAACTTTAAGATACGTCAATTATAAATTGATCTAGAAACAATATGGATTAGATGTGTCAGTGTCAAAAGTGACGTTTTTGTTTGAAGAAACGTCACATTTGACACTGACATATCTAATCCATATCGTTTCTAGATCTATTAACTGACGTATCTTAAAGTTCAAATCGGGCCGGTAGTCTGATACGCTACATTTGATGGTGACCTAAATACATCTAACTATCTAGTAGAGATCGGTTTAGTAGCGCGCCTAACTATACTGGTTTACATGTTTGCGTGTTATAATGACAGGGCTCAGGGGAACGCCTAAACCATGCCTCAATACATGACAACTATAATTGATGCTGTAAATTTGCCGGTATCCTTCGAAATACGTGTTGCTCCAGGCTGCTGACCTTGAGCGTTATTTTTATTTTAATAGTAGTTTAAGTGTCTGCGTCATAATGCCTAATTATGTACGGTTACATGCACTACTTTATCTTGACACATATTATGAGCTTTCTATGACGTGTTCAGAACCGCGTGTAATGACCGTCATTTCAACACTTGATCACACACTCAAATTCCTTTGTTTTTCGGAGAATGTACTGCGAATCGTGACAAGATTGTATCTTAGCGAAGTAAAAACTAAAATTAATTAATTGTAAAATCAGAATCGCCCGTAGCGCTACGTCATAGCTTAGTAAAATTTTCCCGGTAGGTATATAGCTGATCGCTACAGTACTCACATTGTTCATTTAATAATTCAAACGACATATAACTTTAACACGTGCCTAATAGAAGCCCGTACCCACTAGTGTCGGCCATTATCCCCACCGGCTGCACAATACGCTATGCATTTCATTTAAAAAGCTGTGTAATATTATGCGCTTGAACATCCGACGCTTTAAAAGTCCAGTTAGAGTGTTCATTTTGTGAAATTTTAGCTCGTGTTAAAAGTTTTTATTATTTTTCATTAGTTTAGTTGCTTCCATTGTTTCCTTGTTCCCTTGCTAGCCTAGTCGGTAGTGACCCTGCCTACGAAGCAGGAGGTCCCGATTTCGAATCCTAATAATGGTAGTTATTTGTGTGTTTATCACAAATATTTTTTCCTGGATGGATGTTTTCTATTGTATCTGTACAATATCGTCGCCTAGTACCCACAACACAAGCCTTATTGCTCAATATGTGAGACTACGTCTGTCAGTGTAAAATTGTCCAACAATATTTATATATATATTAATTGTTTGTTTGTTATTTTACAAGTCAAACTTGAACAGGTTTTTGATGTCAAATTGAGCTGAAATTAGGTATATTTTTGTAACTTTGTTGACAACGCAAAATTTTATCATCGTAGCTGCAGACGGTAGCGGGCTGGCCTGTTGATGGTGACCAAAAAATCACTAGGAACCCTTTAAGTAACGCAGATAAACAAACTTTGGCTCATTAGAACCATCTTAAGAAGTAATACGTAGATGACCATCTTAAAAAAAAAATGCAATAAGAAATAATAACTTGAATTAATAATGAAACAAAAAAACATTTACCTATTAAATTTATTCGCATGACCTTACGATTATTAATTACATTTACTTCTAATACGGCTTAAAGGTTATTAGGTTACATTAGGTATTTTTGAAAAGTTACTTTCAAGATAATTAATTGCCTTTTAGTACAATGAAAAACTTTGTTCGAGAACAATACCTCAGGAAGTGACAACGCTAAGATCCGGATATTAAGCATTGTTATATAATGCTCATAACTTTTGAATAGCACGAAATTGGGTTACGGAAACCACTGCATAAAAGAGCTGTGTAATGAACTACTTTTTAGTATCAAACATTTTTTTTTATATAGGTAGGTAGGTAGGTTGACTGCTATAGTTATTGGCCACTACTTAGTAAGTGGCCACCCTTAACAATAAGACTTATATTGGCTTGTTTCTTTTTGTTTTGTTAGAAGTGGCCAATTACTATGTAGGGGCCAATAACTATAGCAGTCACCCTAGCACTAGAAATTAGTAAATAACATTAGAGTGGTAGCCTGGGAACAAAATACAGTTCGATTTTGATCGATGAGATGAGTACCTATTATATTTTTCTTTGACTAAAATAATCAAGAAAAGCTATTGCTATAAAACATATGGTGTAAACTAATTCCAACTTATATCCATTCCCTTGTTAAACATTTATGTAAAATTAAATATCCCTTGCCTTTACCGTACCAAATCCGTTTTCCGCGCCAGTTGTCTGCGTACGTAATCCCCCCTGGATTAACGAAACAAAACCACTGATTATTTCTACCCAGAGGGCCTAGCCAAGATGCCGATCGTTTGACCCGTACGACTCGGGTCGCATTCTAGGTCATCATCATTCTCTTGCCCTTGTCCCATTCACTTGGGGTCGGCGCAGCATGTCTTCCACACCTCTCTGTCGCCCATCATTTCATCATTCACTCATGCATTCTATGTACAAAGATAATATTTATGTTTACACTTTTGCACCTTATTCCTTTGTAATAAGGCAAAAAATGTAAACATATCAGTGACGTCGACTGTACACCAATAAGAATTAAACTTACATTGTGATATCTAAATTACACTATACCTAAGAACTTATGTAAAAAGTAATGAAATAAACGCATTTGTATTTGTATTTGTATTTTTGTATTTTAAATTGTGAAGTCTTGTCCTTCTCCGTACTTGTATTGGCAAGAGTAGGTGACAAAATACATTAGCAAGCGTACATGTATTAACAAAACCGCAAGAGTAACAAAATACGTTAGCAATCTAATCAAATGTACAATTGGAGAGCGAGAGAATTGAGGCTGTCCGAAAACTTGTAATTACAGCTTTAGTTTGGAATACGTTTTTGCTGTTCCGGTTTTGAGCAAGTTTCTGATGTGGGCTGAACGCAAGCCGCGTTGGAATAAACTTGTTTAGGTACCTTAGTTAGCGATTTTTATTTATCTAACTAGTTACAGTAGTTACAGTAGTAGTTCTAGGGGGCAAAGAGGGGCATGATTGCCTACCATATCTACCACCGAGACTGGGAGAGGCTCGCAGAACAGCGGACGGAATGGCGCAAACGTGTTGTGGAAGGTCGCAAGTTTTGTGACGAGGCCTGGTTCGCCGCACTCGCTGACAAGAGGCAAAAACGACGATAAGGCGTCTCAGTACTGTTTTCCGCAAACTTCTCTTGTCAGGCTTGTGGTAGACCATGTCTCGCATCGGTCTATTCAGCCACCATAAACGGTGTCTCTGCGGTGTTACGCCATAAATCGTCTGCAATACACGCAAAGGCCAATGATGAACTAGTTAACTCTGTAACTACACCCACACTAGATTACCTTGGTAAAGGGTTTTTATTTCTTTTTGGGGGTATTTAGAGTAGGTACTAAGTACACTTAAATATATTGACTTATGATATCATCTCGGCCTCCTAGCCTAATTGGTACTGATCCTGCCTACGAAGCAAGAAATCCCGCGTTCAAATCCTAGTAAGAATATTTGTTTGTGTATTCATCACAGATATTTGTTCCCAGGTTATGAATGTTTTTTTATGACTGTATTTAAGTATTCATCCATATCTATCTTTAGTATATTTAAAAATGTATTAACTTCATGTCCAAATTTTTAAAGAGTTGGATTGTGTATTTTATTTATTTTTATATCGTTCTAGAGATTCGTTTACGTACAAAATGTCTTAATTGTGTAAGCGGTACATAATTGGGTATGAAAAAATCACTGTAGATAATTAATAACATAATATTACCCTTACCATAATACCTCCTTTATATCTCTGTCTTGTACAATACATAATTTTAATTTATGGCTGTACTGTTTAGCGACCTTGTACCTATATCCAGTCCCTAATAAATGTCAAGAAAACAGACAGACCTCTAAATGTTGCTACATACAATCCGAAACTTTGCCGCCGTAATGAAAACGGAGAATATTTTAATTAAGTTGAACGGGACCTCGTTAAATTAGTTCTGAACTTAAAGTAAAGCAATATAGTAATACAGTGGGTTAGTGTAATAGTTCTAAATATATTTAGTGACTAGAAATACACGACGCAGGGAAAGTCTAACCAAAATTGGAAAGTTAACGCCTTCACCGCCAAGAACACGCTAGGTGTGTCCATTTTGCATTGGAAATAGGGCGCTTGGCACTCAAAGTTTAGTGAAGTCATGACAAAAACCTTCCTTCTTAAGGTTACATTTTATTCTATGTTTTCATTGATTACTTAAGTATGTATTTGCTTTTAATAAATGTACATCAAATTTTGCAAAAATATTTTTTAAGTATTATATCAATATCCAGGGACGAAAATTAGGACTCCATTCGTATGCGGTTGTCCACTAAAGCCTCGCATAATGACGGCATGATATTACCTCCAATGTTGCATTGCATTGTTTGATCGATTGTACTAACAATGCAGGTTCAAATAGTGCTAGTAAAATGCAAATAGTGCGAGTTCCTTTATTACATATAAGCTTTTAATACTATTTGATTTAAACCATGGATATCCTTGATGTTTTACTTTGATGAGGAACTGCAGTTGGATTGAATTAGATCCCAAGTTCTTCCCTGAGAAGGGGTAAAATATGTATTAAAAGATTTCTGAAATGTTTTATTTTAGGAAAAGTTAATTTCATTATGAAAGAGGAAACATGTTATGTAAGTAAACAGTAAGTACCTAGTAAACAATCTACAGTTTTTTGGAGTAAAAAGCTGATTATGTACTTTTCTTTTGACATAATTTCAGGTAAAGTCCACGTGGAAAAGACCGGCATACTTACTTACAGCATACTTCGCTCGGACACAGTCAGTAATAAAGAGGTTTACTCTTTCCGCTCTGCCGAACTTCTGTAAGTTGAGTAGGTATGTCTGCAAATTCAAGAGTTAGAAGCGACGAAAGACCTTGTAGACGATCATACCACATATACTGTTTTCGCCACACTATCCTTACTATCAGCTTGGTAGTCAAATTGCAATCTAAACTGTGACTTCATTGTAATTAAAAACTACCGAATTTACAAATGGCGATCCACAAACATGGCTTCACGGAGAACAATGGCGATGAAACCGACGCGAGTAAATACACGACACAGACGGTTTATGATGCTTTTGGGCTGTGTTCGGAAACGAAGGCACGAGTGATACCAAACCAATAGAAATCTAATATTTTTTTGAAATAAAACTATTGAAACGGATTATATCGCGTATATTGAATTCATCCCGACGTTTCGAACCCTTTACAGCGTTCGTGATCAACGGGTGACTGAGGAATAACTACACTGTGCAAAAACTACCCACTTACAAAATAATGAACCAAATTTTGTAAGTGGGTAGTTTTTGCACAGTGTAGTTATTCCTCATCAGGCACCCGTTGACCACGAACGCTGTAAAGGGTTCGAAACGTCGGGATGAATTCAATATACGCGATATAATCCGTTTCAATAGTTTTATTTCATGAGTAAATATATCATTTTTTATACAAGCTTTTAACGCTGACTGTACTTTTCTTTTAACAGGCAACTAATTATCGAGCCAATTTTAACAAATACAAGCACAATTAATAGGTTGCGTTGTTTTATCACAGAATTCATATGGCCACACTGTGGCCATCATAATCATAAGATCAGCTCGATGGTATCATAATAATATTGCATTGTTAACCAACTTACACATGTATGTCAAGTTCAGCTCAATCGAATAACGGGAAGTGGGTCTAGTTTAGCTTGCAAGATTTGACCCGAACATACATAAAAGCTTGTAAAAAAAGAGAAATATATTCATTCAATGAGGTGCTGGAGTAAAATGCTTGGTGTAAACTGGATTTAATTATTCTATACCTACCTATTCCAGGAATTCGACATCAAGAGGAGTCATCTACGTATATGTATTTGAGCATCCGCATCCAATACGTTTTCGATATTTTCGGTATTTGTATAAAGTTATGTACTCTCTGAGTATAATTGCATGAATTATATAGTAATTTAAATTGTATTTTTCTTAATTACTCGTAATGCATGTTAATTATAAGATGTAATAATGTTTTGAAAAGATGTGTCCCGCCGAGTTTGTTGCCGGTCCCATATTGGGATGCCCTCCTCCAATTGAGGGGGGATTTAAATCTTCTCGGGGCAGAGGTGTACGGTTGGAGCCGGTAAAGGTACTTTATTTGACGTTCATAAGCGCATTGTAATATGCCTACTTGAATAAACTATTTTTTATCTTTATCTTTATCTTTGATATAGGTACTCTAGAGTTATATCGACCGGGATATGAACCGTGATTACCTTTTGTTTTGTGGTTGTCTTTTGTTTTGTATCGGTCGATATAAGTCTAGTGAAACTAACCGTGAATCATTCAAAACTGTTATTGTTTTCGATATAATTGTGATACGAAATACCCATTCGAGAATAACGCCCCACTTTATGATGCTGTGCAGGCCGCATGTGAAAATAAATACTGCACCAAACGGCGAACATATTCTGGGCGTTTTATGACACGGCCAGCCACAGCTGACCACTTGATGGTCGTTTTTAGGGTTCCATACCTTAAGCGGAAAAAAATGGAACCCTTATAGGCTCACTTTGCTGCCGTCCGTCCGTCTGTCTCTCTGTCAAAACCCTTTATCTCAGGAAAGCGTGGTGTCGAGTTGAAGTTAAAACCATTTACTCGGGTCTACAGTCCCTTAAAGCTGTGAAAAAAGAAACTTCTAAGTTTACGTAAAAAAAGATATAGCCGTTTATGCCGCAAAAACCGTATATTTCGACATTCTCAAGGGAATCAAAATGTATAGGGTACTTCGCTTTAACCTAGAACTATCAAAATTAGCGAGTAAAAGGTATACCGTCTTGCACTACAAATACCTACGAGGAAAAATCTGAAAAACCTGTTTGGAAAAATAATACCTACCTGATGAGTTAAAGTACCGCAGCCTCGGTGGTCGAGTCCGACTCGTACTTACCCGGTTTTTTTTATTGAAGCTGTAAAACTTCGGTACAGAAATTGAATCGTTGTAGAAAATCAATCGAGGGTATTGCGCTATTGTTTTCTTCGCGTGTATTATATGATGCGATTTTTGCTGCTAGCATAAAATATTATATTATTATTTAACAAAAAATAAATCAGATGTCAATAAAGGGCCAAATGCTTCAATACTAGGCCAAAATTGTACGGTCATTGCTTATAAAAATAAAGTCTTTATTATTCCAAAATCTTACAATTCTTACATAACATTGCTTAATCGACTAAAATTGTACCATTTGATACAAACGTTCGGTTCAATTGATTTAATTACTATTTTTTTTGTAAAAAAATGCGTAAAAGGATAAAGGTTCTAAGAATATTTGCATTTAATTTAATCGTAAGTATTATAATAAATGTTTTTTTTTCATATTAGTAAGGTTGCATAAAATTAATAAGGTACAACCAGAAGGTACACTGAGACAAAAAACTAACAAAAACACACTTAGAATTACAAAAATAAAACTTAATCCGGGGACCAGGAGAGTCAACTAATAGGAACAAATTGACTTTTGCAATTTCCATTTAGTAGGAAATACAACTTCTATATTTGTAATTTGAAGTATGCTAGAGTAATTTCAGAAATTTGGTTTTGTTATTCCAAGAGGTGCTTTAGCAATATCGGAGGTGATGACGTCATGGGTGAAAACTAACCGTTTTGTAATTCTAAGCGTGCTTTTGCAATATCGGAGACGATGACGTCATAGGTTTTACTAAACTGTACTGCGATTCCAAGCTAGCTGTTGTTATTCTAGAGATAATGACGTCACAGGCAAAAATTAAACTGTTTGCAATTCCTCCGCCCCTAGCAAACGGGCGCCGCGAGAGCATGTCGCGCGCGTGGTAGCTACCCGTCTCTATTTCTGTCTGTATGAATAAAAAAGCATTTGGTAGTATATCTCTGTACTAAAGAGGCACTATAAAAGCCTGTCGAGATATTCTACCCATTCCTTTCTTATTCATACAGTCAGAAAGAGACTAGTAGTTATTACGCGCGCAACATGCTCTCGCGGCGCACCTGTGCTAGGGAGGTTGGAATTGCAAACAGTTTAGATTTACCTATTATGTCATTATCACTAGAATAACAACAGCTAGCTCGAAGTTGCAGAACAATATATTCCTGTAGACCCCAACTACACAGTAGGTCGCGGGTTAATATGTCCATGGCCCACAATATATCCTAAATTTATTATTTAACTTAAGTATGTTTTAAACAAAGAAGACACGAGACACGCCCGCCCGACATCCGACACAATACTAACTCTAACCAAATGAACGTAGCAAGTAGTAAATTTTACTAAAATCACTAACATTCGTTTCGCTGTGTTGGTATTACAAAACTCGTTTAGTGATTGGTACAACACTGAACATAAACACAAGTCTATCTACTAAATACCAGTAAACTTTGTAATGTCGCTATAGTAACAACTGAATTGTTATTTTAAATGGGGTAATGTTATTCCCGCGAACTCGTTTTTTAGATATTACAAAACTATGTAAGCGAGACATTTACTAAAATCATAACTTGAAATCACAGATGTTTTTTTCCAAAAATCACAAACTTTACTAGTAAAAATCGGAGAATTTTAGTAGTAATAAAAATGGATTGTAACAAATACTGAACTTTGTTTAATGCTCCATTTACTAAAGTCTGTTTGCTGAAATTAGATTTAGTATTACTGAGCTGTTTGTAGAAATAAATAAATTTTACAGAAATAGTGAACCTTCCATGATTACTACTAAAACTTCATTTTTTCCCCCAGTACAGAACTGTTTATTAATTCCTGGTGATGATTTTTCTCTCAGTGTATAACTTCATACTTTAGCAACGCTTACGTCGCTGCTGCAACGCTTACCACAGTAGAAAGTGGGTACCTTTAGTTTAGTAGATATTTTTAATTCCTAAAATTACCCCGAATGGCACCTCAAACCTTTTACACATATTTACTTTAAACTTTGAGGGAAACCGAGCATACGAATCAATAACACCCACGCCACACCCACTTCCATTTCAACTTCCAAACGCTTTGATATGGGCTTTAGTTGTAAATTTCACAAACAGCACATAAGATCCACATCAGCCTCCCGAGTCCACAAATCATTCAAATGTAAACTCTAACACCTGGAGACAAAGCCCACTGGAAATGCAAGGTTATATTTGTCGGTCTCTGGGGTTGCGATATCTGAGTATAAATCACACATATTAAATTATGTGAGCGGGGGCCAGTTGACAAGGAATTAGGACCCTTATTTTGGGCCCATGTGCGTTCAAGGTCACTTCGGAAAACGGCGTGAGTAGGTAATACAATAAGGTATATGTTTTCCGCCTAAAAGTTATACTATAGGTAGTTTTTAGGGTTCCGTACCCAAAAGGTAAAACGGGACCCTATTACTAAGACTTCGCTGTCCGTCCGTCTGTCTGTCACCAGGCTGTATCTCACGAACCGTGATAGCTAGATAGTTGAAATTTTCACAGATGATGTATTTCTGTTGCCGCTACAACAACAAATACTAAAAACAGAATAAAATAAAGATTTAAATGGGGCTCCCATACAACAAACGTGATTTTTGACCAAAGTTAAGCAACGTCGGGCGTGGTCAGTACTTAGATGGGTGACCGTTTTTTTTGCATTTTTTTCCGTTTTTTTTCATTATGGTACGGAACCCTTCGTGCGCAAGTCCGACTCGCACTTGCCCGGTTTTTTTGTTTTTAACCCTGTCACAGGTCACAGGTCACAAAAAAAAACAGCCTATAAACACCATCTATTGTATATATTTTTTTCAATTTGACTATAATGGCTCCAAGAAAAATGTTTTTATAGTATTAAGGAGTATTTGACATAAATAATATAATTAATAAATAGGATAATAATGATATTTGTAAATAGGTATAGAATCCTAGATTTTAAGATAAGTGATGCTTAGCAGCACATTGCATGTCAATTTGCACACCTGCTTGCAGGTTGAATACGTGGGACTTTTATATTTTAAGACCTTTTATTGTAACCGTGTTCTTGCAAATAATTTTTTTATGATTTATGATTTATAACGGATGGTTTCTTTGTAGGTAGGATAAAATAATGGGTAATTACTAGTTTACGTACAACATAGAGCTCTTTCAGCAAGTTTCCAGACATAAAAAGATACATTATACCTCAATGCTAGTAAAGTACACGTAAAGTTCTAACACGTAGGCATGAAGAGAGGCAATAATGTGGTGCTAATGTGAAACTTTCTATTACCTAACTCCTCTCAACTTTTATTTCATTCTTAAAAGCTTTGCAACTTTGAGCACCGAAACACTTAGACGTTTATAAAAATTAATAAATGTTTGTGGTTTATTATATTAGGTATAAGTACTAAAATTTTGATATAATATAAATATTAAAATTTAAGCTACATTTTATAGGCTTTAGTAAAAGTTTTAAGTACTTATCTACTTAGTAATAAATAAATTAGGCAATTTTTATTTCTTTGTTAGATCGTTATATATATACCCTGTCTTTATGTGATCACAATGATGATTTAAAATATTACGATCTAACAAAGAAATAAAAATTGCCTAATTTATTTATTACTAAGTAGATAAGTACTTAAAACTTTTACTAAAGCCTATAAAACTTTTACTAAAGCCTATAAAACTTACTTAAACGTAGAATCTAAAAAACAAGTAAACAGCCACCATACAATTTTACCCACCATAGTGATGCGAACGGATGGAGCTCTTAATGCCTCATGAGTCATGACTCCGGCTTGGCCACATTTTTTCACGTATAATTATATCAGTTCTTGTTTGTTATTCATATGTTTTGTGACAATACACAAAAATCATTTAACCTGTATCGGAACCGGTAAAAAGCCACTAAATGTAGGTATATTGTAAATACAAATTAGTTGAAATGTTGTGAGCCTGTCTGTTTGGTTGTACGATGGATCTCTCTCTACCACTCAGTATTAACTCCTATAATGTTTCTACAATAACACTTGTAAACTTCGGCACTATTTGTCTTCTCTGTAATCCATCCTTTGTTTCTTTTGATGTAATGACTGTTTGTTGCCATAATAAAATAAAATAAAAATAAAAATTAGTTAATGTAATTCAAAGTAAGTACATTCAGACGTCGTAGATGCTGTAGATTTAGTAGACCATTAAGACCATTCGGGTACAGAGACCTAAAAAGGTGTTGATATCGAGACACTTCCTTATAATCCCAATTTCAAAGAGATATTATAATATTACCAGCTATAATATCATAAAGACGCGACTTTAACTTATTATTCATCGCTATCCCAAATTCCCTGTAAACGCCACAGACGTAATCCTGCTAATGAAAATATTACCCCCGCATCTCGAGGCAATTGTACAATCCACGTCAAAAATATATACACATTTCTTGCCTTATGTCAACGGCTTAAGGTGCAAATTCGTAGAGATATATTTGACGGCGTGCACATTTAGTCTAATAAAGGGAACAGCCTCTAGGTAATCTCCAAACATTACTATATTACGTTAAGTGAGGCTTAGCCGTCGACATAGACAAATATACTTTGCTCTTGAATTTGTAGAAACGGGATGAAGTTACCTTAAAATGTGCCTACTTTGCTCCCCACTGGGTAATTGTGCTCCAACAGTATTTATTTTATATATACAGGAATACTACTATATCACAATCTCATTTAAGACTAAGTGCTACAACATGATAGTAGTAATGGTCTACTTTAAATAAAATGCATATGTAGGTACCAAAATAAAAATAATAGTAAATAAATACGTATAGTACGTCGGTTCCTCACTCTGCGGCCCTGACCACCGGCAGCTTGGGCCAAGCCGCGCTGCCGGCGGCACCCTAGGTTAGGTTTTTTATAATGTGTTTATACATGTATTTTTTATTGTTTTGTAAGTGTTTTTATATTTTCCTTTTTATTCATATTATAAATAACCTAACTTAAGACGAGAAATAAATAAAGAGAATAAATACAAATAAAAATATAAATAATAATGTCATTTTTTTATTTTATTATATTTTGTAACCTATCTGTTTTTGTGTGGCAAATTGGCAATAAATGGTTTCTTATTCCCTTATTCTTATTCTAATATAATTTCAATTTCGGATTTTGAAGCAATGTCTAGGCACATTTTACAGTACATATTTAAAATTACCTTCCTATTTTGGTTATTAAATATAATAATGTACAGAAGTTATTACAAAACATGCATGTTAGGCCCGTCTCATGTGTATCCTTCGTTTCAATTTTTACCCCCGCGATGGCCATTTCTCCTGTCGCAAGTTACGCGCGGCGCGCCATATCTTTTGACCCCTTCTAATTTCTTAGCTTTACGCCTTCTCTGTAAATGAATATACTAAGTACTCGTAAAATTGAATAACAGGCTCTTGAAACTACAAAGTTGTATATAAAGAGCTAAAGCGACTGTTTCCAACTCAAAGAACTAGTTAAGCCTCCGTGATACAGCGTTGAGATATTGGTTGAGATGCGCAAAATGACTTGAATATTTTTTCGGTGACTTTTGTAGATAAAATGTAATTGCGTTATTTATAAACGCCTGTTAACTCTAACAAGCCCTTGATAATCGTTTGTCCTTATCATTTTACAATTGTGTTTGTTAGAAAGGGACAGAATAACGAAGGTTTGCTAATTTTGACGAATACGGGAATTAGAAAAAATAAATATACCTACCTAATATCTCGAGTCCCAAACTACTTGGCCGGTACTTAGCTACATAGTAACCTAGTTTGATTTACTTACTTATTTACAAAAGTAACAAAATAAAATACGCCATAACAATTTTTATAATAAACCTATGAATCGATTGATTTTCGAGTTCAATTATTGGTTTATACACTTTTTAAAATACATACCATACTTATTCCTTGTATGTCTTTCCCATCACGGAACAATGGTGTTCCGGACCTTTGGGAGGCGTGCGCGGAGCCGAAGCCAACACGTAGAGGCCCTTTTGACACTTTAATGAAATGTAAGGGGTACACCGAGCGGATGCTGCCCTCACCCGTGTCATGGGACTCACGCAGAGGCAGCACCCGCCAGGGTGTAAGGGCTCTTGAGAGTTGATGGTATCTAAAATGAACTAGGTTATTGGGTGAAAGCGATGGACTAAGTACTGAGCTATGGGGTAAAAAACCGGACGCCTGCCTAATAAAACGGTATGCAATTTTATTTCCGGCAGACGGTGACTCGCCCTCACAAGATGGGCCCCGCCAAAAAGCGACATCTAGGATGGCTCAAGGGCAACACCGGTGTGAGCGGCTCAGGTGTGTCGAGAGGTGTGCGCCGATTTCTACCCAGTGGCTGTTAACAGCCACTGTGCCAACTCGCGTCTTATGCATATTTCACTTCCACCCCTGGAGCTTGTAGCTCTAACGACTCCACTCTGGCCGGCCGGCTAAGGCAAGCCAGAGGCAGAGAATCCTGTCCCACCCACCCTCCTTGCGGGTAACAGAACTCCCCAGGAGCACTCGGGTACGTGAGGTCGCTAATCCCCAACAGCTCGCCACAAGCTGCCCTGCGTTGACTGATTGCACTGGTAAAACCAGCGGGCGATGGGGTCGTCACATCCCTACGCCCCTTATTCCTTTATTATTATGTCTAAATACAAAACGTAAACCGGTCTCCTAGAAAAACGCATTGAACCGCGTGATTCCATAGACCCCGTGAGCAAAGTTTTGTACAGACCAAAAAGCAACAAACGACTTCAAGCATGATTTATTAGTCTGAAGCCTGCGATCTCAACCTGCCGTCGAACTGCTCGAACTTGTCTACCCCTTGACGGGCCTATTTTAAACCGTGCCTTAAGTTCGCCGGTTATCTGCGAAATGTGGGTATTTTGAATTATTAAGCCGCACTCGCCGCTAAGCCGGCTTATCTCTGTTATGGCCGCTCTGATTTTTAGGGGCTTTCGGCCTGCCGCAGACCCGGACTTTTAATCCGCCGCGTATTATTGACAGAGGTGGCATACATGTGTATGGTACAGGCGGGAATGGCGATGTCGATGTAGTACAGTCGTATACAGAACTGATATAACTACTTATTTAAGAGTCCAACGAAACTAACCGCCGTCATACAGTCAAAGTACCTATATAACGCTCATCTTTTTAAATGACATCGACATGAACATTCAAGTAATGTGAACTAATAGGTAAACGTCTGGTACTAGTACTAATTTTTGCTGCTACAAATTGTAAAACATGCAAACTCTCGCATTTTCATCTTTACAATATGCAATAACTAATTTTTCTTACGACATAGTATTTTACCGTGAGTTTTCTTCTAAAACGCTTCAAACTTTGTATTAACAAAATTATTTTTTATTTACTTTATAAAAAACAATATTCGCTTGTAAAAAAACGCTGTTTTGTTTTACAAGCGCTCTTATCCGTTGATATTGGCGTACTGGAAGGCTACAAAAAACGGACAGGCGTGGCTCGTCGCCGCTGATAAAACCACCCATGTTTGTGTTGCGTTGCGAATTCGCTGATGGACTCCGCTAAAAATAAAGCCTTATTGAACATCTGTGGATTCATGCACTCAAATATGTTTATTTAAAAATGTACCCGAGCAAATAAAACATTTTTGCTTATTTTAATGGCTGTAGTGCCTTTTAACGGCAACCAATGGAATCTGGTTGTTGCAAACCCTCTTTGGCCCTTTCCTGTTTCAATGTATTCAATACAGTAGATTATTTCATTTATTGCCGATTTGAGGTGAGTAAAAAGTCTGATTTAAACTTTTTGTCTGATTCAGTCTGGCCTAATAATCTTCGAACATATGTTCTGGCCGTAATTGTGTCGGATTGTAAACATAAAAGTGTTATATTGATATGGATTTGGATTATAAACAAGTTTATCTGTTGCTGTTTCGACGTTTGCTGGGGCTTGTGAGAATAAGAGTTAAACATAAGTTTATAGGAGACTCTTTAAAATATTATTCAGGACCATGGCCTCATCGAATTCCGTAAAAATGGCTTATTTTTTTTAGATTTTTCATTTTGGATATATTTATCAACGCTTTATAAAAGTACTTATATTACTGGAATTACAAAATTCCTTCGTGTTTTAATACTACGATATACGAGTATGTTACACCTAAAAATTTCATGTTTAATATTAAAGCGGAAGTAAATAATAAGTGTAGGTTTCACTTACCTGGCAGTAAAAAAAATACTTTCTTTCTACATCGTCATCATAAAACTTCGTCGATTCCTTATTCTGTAGTGTTGGAGGGATGAATGCTTTATGAGAGTAATAAGCGCTGGATAGGGTCTGGATAGCCGGCAAAGTGGGCAAAAAATAGAATCCGGCCTCGCGTTTTTATCGGGGACGACGAGTCCTTCGGATCGCTGAGTCCGCGGAACTAAATGAGGTTCCGCCACCTAAAATATAAGGGATTGTGAGATTAGTAGGTTCTATTTTAGAATATACTACGGTAAAAGAGGGTGGGAATAGTAGATTATACAACAAGGGTGTAAAGTATCGCTCGCTTATGCTCGGACCAATAAATTGATAAAATGGAATAAAATGGGCATTTATGCCCGTGTTACTCTGCTTTTCTGAAACTATGTATTTTCATCAAATATCAAATGTTTATTATGATTGTTGTTAAAATACGTAGATATTACGAATTTTAGGGAGCATTGCACTGCACAATATTCAAACCTCAGCCCAGCTCTCATCCCATACCGAATTATCAAATTTTCCGTTCATGTTATTTGAACGATAATACCATAACAGATGATTTAGTGCAACCGGCACTTTTTTAAGCATTTTTTAAACATGCGATATTAATCTGAACTGATTAAATGAACGGCGATGGCACGATCAATATTATTACACATCTTACATCAGTAAAAATTTCATTTTTGAACTGATCTTCAAAAAACATTTAAACTTATCCCTTCACAGTCGGCAATATCTAATATAATCACTTGAAATCAAATATTCGCACTCTAACAAGCCCTCGCATTCATATATTCAAACGTCTCGCAAATGCAGCTAAATTCGGAAGTGGGGAGTTGTGAAGTGTCTGTCCGGTGAGCAACGTCGGCGATATTTAACGTTCCCGGGTGAGTCGGCGTCTGTCGGCTAGTGGTGTACTGCTGGGTTTGGATTGGTCTTTTCTTGCCCAAGATTTTAGTTCTATAAATGGCCACGTGGTGCAAATATAGCACGACAGTCGGTTGTAGATTTTGTTTGTAAATTATGAACTAAACTGATGTCATATATGAAAAAAGTGAGCAAGGCCACCTGTGTGCAGGGCTGGGATCGAACCAGCGTCCTCTGCATTCGCGGCAGATGCCTCAACTACTCGGCTACCCGAATCACGGCGGCGGTATGGGTCGAATTTTCTCGAGCGCATCATGCAATCTCTTAAAGGTGCCTTTAATTTGTAAGGTTGTGTTAAGTATATGATTTTATTTTACAAAAAAGTACGTTCAAATATGAATTAATATCTCCGACCTACTCGTATTTATTTACAAGTTACCTACTTACAAACAAGCATCTGCTTATGACTCGTCCGCGATAACATCGTAAACAAAGTTTCTGAGTGGATTCTAGGCTTATTTCATTTATATTCTTCAAATATTTTTACGTTATTCAGTAACAACATTCAACATTTCACATTTACCTACATAAACAGACAGAAGTTTTTGTGGCAAAAACGAGTGTTTGAGAAAATGAAATATCGATAAATCTGTTAACGATATTATATTTATATTTATTTAAAATATGTAATTTCTACTTGCTGTTAGGTAAGTTACTAACAGACATGTCGATATTTCATTTAGTCAATCACTTTATTTTGCCACAAAAACTTCTATGTCTGTTCACAAAACTTACCAACCTAACCTCTGTTAAATTGTGGCTCTTTCTAATCAAATATCAGAATGACAGGGACAAACGATTATCAACGGTTGGTTAGATTTAACAAATGTTTATATAAAAAACATTGAAACTTATTTACTTATTTATTGTTAATCCAGCCCAGGGGGAGGGGAGGTCATATCCCTCTTTACAACCCAGGCAAACGTTATAAGGCGTGGTGTAAGTTTATGAAGGCAGGTGAAACCTCTGGAGCATTGTAGGTCAAAAACACAAAGTTTCATCATTTTAGGAAACTATCAAACATTTACCTACGTATGACCGGGTAATTGAAAACCCTCGAACTCTCCCCTGATCCCCGAAATATTCTAACGGGACATCACTACCACCAGACATTGTGTGGCCTAAGCCAGGAGATTTACGACCAGTTGCATGACTTGTGTTTACTTGTGCTTAAACTAGCTACAGATCTAGATTTTCACAATTATGTTCAAAGTCTGTATTTAATTAGGTACCTTCATACAGCCATGACTAAAGGTAGGTAGGTTATCTAATGTATTAAATGAGCATGCATATTTTTCCGTACAATACTTCTTTTTTGGCTTAGCTGTATTTCTCATTATGCATTTATATAATATATTTTTATATCGGATTTTTGGGAGTAAGTACTCATCAATTCATATTAGGTAATCTAACTCGTTACAACAAAAAAATTAGTTTTAAAACTATGTAAGTATGTTACCCCAACATCTCCTAGAGTCACTCCGTTTTACGTATCTTTTTACGGGATGAATTTTCCAGTCATTCAGGTATAAAAATCCTAAAAGAGATAGTTTTATCCACATTAAATAACAACACGACTTCTCAACGAGCTCACTGAAAATAAACCCCGCTTAAAGTAAAATAAATACTACTATTACTCAGTGGTCTACACAAGTGCTTTATTAAATGCACTGCACCAACGGGCTACATACATACATACATAGGTACTACACATAAAATGCGAGTACTACATGACAATGACATTCTTTTGTTCCGGACCCTCTTTTCTTGGATGTTGTTAGTTCTTTATTATTTATGTTAAAACCAATGTAAGTTTATATCTGAGCAGGTGTAGATGTTATGGATCTGGGGCTCTGTAGTGGTTAGTTTGAGGCAAGTGCTAGGTAAGTGGTGGATATAACGCTAGTTGTCTAGGATGTTTAGTTGCCCGCTAATAAAATGTTATCACTTATAAGCATTTATTTAATCCTTTCACTGAGAATAATAGTATACCTACATGCTATTCTTGACTTGTTTATAAGCTTACATCTAAATGTACCTCGGTACTATATATACCTAATAGGTATATGAAGATAGACAGAGAAAAGATAATAGGTATTTTGAAATAGGCCTTGTGAGGCCTAAATCCTACTAGGTTAGTTTGTATATCTCTAGTCTAATGCCTGGACTGTGGCATAATATGACAGCGGCAGTATGGACATGCACTCTGAAATTTAATGTAACAATTTTGGAAAGCTGAATTATTCATATATCGAATATACGAGGTAAATAAAATATTACCTAGACTAGACCAATTACGGGGTAGGATTACACGAAAAAATCATTTTTCACTTCTGTTGTCAGTTTTATTTTATTCAACAACCAAGCTACAACGCTGTCGGCTTAAAGGATTTAAAAATAGAAGTTCAGACCCGCCTCGGGATTATAACTAGTGCATGGTGAAACAGTTTTAAAGCAGAATACAAGTTTTTATCCGCGTTTTTTAAAACTCTCTAAGTCTTAAAACTACAGTTTCAGAATTTCTTTTTCATTTAGCTACGTTCTAGTTACTGAAAGTTTTCATAAACTATGCTTTTTAGAAAGAAAAATGATGTCATAAAGGCGTGTTATTAAAATAAGCGTGTAGAAATTTTAACACTTAAATCCGAAAGGAGAAACCATCTTATATGGGTAGAAATAAATTGTTAGTTACCGTAAAGTTGCGGTTACTGTTGGTGTTTTTATAGTTTCTGGTGAGTTTCCGATAATTAGACTGTATTTGGACCGTCGTCGACCATTTTCAAATAAGTCGTTCTTTCTCGACTTTAAAGTATTCTGTTGGGATACCACTGTCTTTATGCCAAATTCGTATCTTTCATTTTTTTTGGAACGATATTAATCGGTCAAACCGAAAATATAGAAGTAAGATAAAACTGTTGAACTATATTGCTACCTCTTTCAAAGGACTGAATTTAACCGGTTATACTTATAATTCTCTTTATTTATTTTTCGTCTTAAGTTAGGTTTGTTATAATATGAATATAAAAGTAAAATATAAAAACACTTACAAAACAATAAAAAATACATATAAACACATTATAAAAAACCTAACCTAGGGTGCCGCCGGCAGCGGGGCTTGGCCCAAGCTGCCGGTGGTCAGGGCCGCAGAGTGAGGAACCGACGTACTATACGCGCCGTGTCCAATATTACCGCCTTCTGCATCTGACCCTTGATCCAACCACCCAGCGAGAGTCTCTCTAGGTGATGGTCGAGACTCTTCGCTATGAGACCGTTCGCTGACACAACTATCGGAACAATGATCGTCGAGTCAACATCCCACATGGCGGTAATCTCGTGAGCTAAGTCTAGGTACTTGCTGGACTTGTCCTTCTCGGCCTTCACGAGATTCTCATCATGGGGGATGGTGACGTCGGCGAGCACGGCCCGGCGCTGCGATCGGTCTATCAGCACGATGTCAGGCTTATTGGCGACAATAGTCCTGTCGGTGATGATAGATCGATCCCAATAGAGCGTGGCACGACCATTCTCGAGAACAGGCGCAGGTAAGTACTTGTAGTACGGTACTTCGCGGTCCACAAGGCCGTATAGAAGAGCAAGTTGCTGGTGAATAATCCTGGCTACGAGATTATGTCTGTGCAAGTACTCACCGTTAGCAAGATGAGAACAACCGGAAATGATATGCCTGAGTGACTCTCCGGGACGGCGGCATGCCCGACAAATGTCGACCGTACCGTCCTTCAGGATATATTTCCGATAGTTGTTCGTCATCATCACTTCGTCCGCAATTGCACAGGCAAAACCCTCGGTTTCTCCGAAGAGGTCCCCGAATCGTAACCAGTTCACCGACGCGAGCAGGTCCACATCGGGTCCCGTGAGGGCCTTGTAGAACCGCCCGTGTAGCGCCTTACTCTCCCATGCCGCCTTGCGATCCGCAGTACTTAGTACCACAGGTTTGCGCCAGTTCTCATTTGCCAAGGAGAGCGGCGTGAGGTTCCTGTCTACTGCCACCACATCACGATGCATCCCACACTCGTTGTTAAGGAAATAATTCCTGAGATTGTACACCTCGCGGTTATGGAGATCCTTGGCGTTTAGGAAGCCTCGGCCTCCACACTTCCGTGGGATGTACAATCTCATAACTGACGAGCGTGGGTGTAGCATGCGATGTGTGGTGAGCAGTGACCGGACCCTCCGATCCAGGGCGTCCAGCTCGGTCTGAGTCCACCTTAGTATGCCAAAGGAGTATGTGAGAAGAGGCATTACCCAGGCGTTGAAGGCGCGCACTTTGTTGCCTCCTGACAAAAGACTGTTAAGGACTTTTGTGAGCCGACTGAAAAAGCGCTCCTTCACCGACCGTCTAATACCCTCGTCCTCAATACCCAACGACTGTGACATACCAAGGTATTTATAGGTCTCTGATTCAGAGATAGACCTGAAAGACATTGTCTCAGAAAGTTGTAAATTTGTTGAATTTACAACCTTCCCCCGCTGTACATGCATAACCGCACATTTATCGACACCAAACTCCATGTTGATGGCACTACTGAAGACTTCGGTGGTTTTCAGTAGCTCCAACAAGCCTTGGGTATTTGGTGCAAATAATTTGAGGTCATCCATGTACAGAAGGTGAGAAATAACTTCACCCTCTCTCCGAAGCCGGCAACCTAGTCCCAAATCCTTCAGCAAGGTGCTGAGGGGATTCAGAGCTAGGCAGAACCATAGCGGACTCAGACTGTCGCCCTGAAATATTCCTCGCTCAATCCTTATAAAATCCTGTGGGCCAGGTCGGTCATCCCCGCCTCCTGGTTGACGAAGGACTGTGGTCCACTGCCCCATACACGCGCTTAGGAAGGCTCTCAAAGCTGCATCAACTTTGTACAGCTCTAAGACCCTCCCCAGCCATGAATGAGGCACCGAATCATAGGCCTTCTTGTAGTCAATCCAAGCGGCTGAGAGGGCCCCCTTGGTCCGCCGGATTTGTTGGCAGATGGTCATGTCTATGAGGAGGAGCTCTTTAGTACCACGGGACCCAACCCTACATCCATTTTGAGCAGAGGCCAAAATATTGTTTGCGACAATGTGCGCGTTGATTTTTGCTCTCAAAATGGATGTAAGGAGCTTGTAGAGTGTAGGCAAGCATGTGATGGGTCTGTAGTTCTTCGCTTCCGTGGTACTACCGGACTTATAGAGCAGGAAGGTGACACCAGTTGTTAAGGAAGGTGGGAGAGAACCAAGTTCGAGGGCTTGTTGAAATTGTGCTGCTAAGTAGGAGTGCGAGCATCGGAACCATTTTAGCCAGAAGTTGTGCAATCCATCCGGCCCAGGACTTTTCCAGTTCTGGGCCGTGCGGATGGCACAACTTACGTCATCGGGGCTGATGGTGACTGCCCCCATAGGTTCAATGGACTCGCACTCACGCTCGACAACACTCATCCAACTCCCCTCGGTGTGTCCGACAGGCACTGACCAGATGCTACGCCAGAAGTCATTCATGACAGTAGCATCCGGTGGCCGCGAGTCGGATGCACGAAGGTTGGTTTCCTCCCACCTTCGGTACATCTTCCTTTGGTCACTCTGGAAAAGACGATTCTGCTGGAATCGGTCCACACGCTCTCTGTAGCGGCGAATACGGTTTGCCCATGCATAGACTTTCTGCTTTAGAAAGTCGATGCGCTCCGTAACGTTGGCCATGTAGTCGCGGGGCCTGATATCCGTCCCCACGAATGCCTGGTTTACAAAGCGCATTACTCGGGGGCGATTGTTGCCCCCCCTGAAGCAGATCAGCTTTGCGATAAGAGTCCTAAAAGAGCTGATACGTCGCTCGATCCGTATTTGCCATGCGGGGGCACCTCCGGCGGTCCTAGGTGCACGTTCAGAGTCCGGAAACTTGACTCGTGCAACACGGCACGCCGCGATGGCTCCGCAATACATGATCGCGTGCGTATCATCTAAATCTTTACTAGTCCGCAAATATGGCTCTAGTAAAGCGTTTAGGGCTCCCATTAGCGCTAGATTGTGTCTATTCATAGGCAAACGTGGTAATCGTGGCCTAGTATCGGGTGTGGAGCGGTACCGCGTAATCGCCTCGTCCAGAGTCCTCCTCAGTTGCTCATTGGCTGTACTACCCACACTCTGCGCGAACTCCTCCTCGTCGGCACTGAGATCTACCCGCGGCGCCCCCGGTGCCTGGTCGGGTGCCGGCACCGGATCCGGCGACGTGGCGGGCGGATCCCGCGCCGAGGTAGAAGCTGCGCGAGCAGAGAGAGCCTCCAGGCGAAGCCGATCAAGTGTCGAGTCATCCAACCGCTTTTGCCGCTGGATGACTCGCACCTGATCCGATAGTCGTTGCGCAGTCACGTCGATGGTCGGTTCGAGGGCCTGAAACAGTGGAAGCATTCGGACACGGTACGCGCATAAGTTGGTTCCCCCCTCTGTAGCCCCATAGTAGGCGCGCATGACGTTCTCATTAATGGTTTGAGACCATCGCATGCGACGCACTACACCACCGGCAGCGGGAGCCGTGGGCGGGGCAGGATGTCCCGCAGGCCCCAAGCGTGCCGACAGCGGTGGCCGCCCGCGCCGCGCAGGTGGTCGTGACGGCGGTGGCGGCGGCCCGCACTCATCGCTCGACTCGCTGGTGTCGGGCGCGGTGGCGAATTCATCGCCCGACGACGATTGCGAGGAGACGGATGATGCGGACGGGGGTGGTGGGCGTGCGTTTCGTGGAGACGCTAGTTGAGCTCGTGTTTTGCTTCTCGTTTGCATTTTCGTTCACTTAGGGAGTTTTGTCGTACATGTTGAACATTATTTTCCATGGTCGATTATGATAACCCGTACATATATACGTAATAGTATGTAGTAGTCTTGGATTATATTTTTCGTAAAATTAATGTAGAAAGCAACATGTAAATACAAAATCTAGAAAATAATTTAAGAGATTTTACAAAAACACGACTGATGTTGACAGCGTCATTTTTTTTTTTTTTTTTTTTTTTTATACTTATAATTATTATTATCGTTCCCCGCGAACCATAAAATTTATTTTCCTCTTCTTACCGGTAAAGAAAGAAAACGATTTTTTTTGTTCATGTACAATAAACTAACCGGTTTCTGAATGGATGAAATAATATGTGACGTTCCACGGGAAAAGGTACCTTATGAGGGTTTCTAGTTTCGGAGATATTAAATGTTTTGTAAAGAGGTGAAAAAATGCTCAATTTTTTTTTATTGTGTGATCTGAAACCTTAATGCCTAACGTTTGTTTACCTGTTTTTATTTTTGTTATAAGTTAGTTATAAGCCTAGTAATGTCGTCTCAGAGTTTAGTAGAAAAGGTACCTTATGGAAAAAAGATTGAAAATTCCCAAAAAAACTAGTCAATACGGGAAAAGAAGTTTGGTAGAGAACTGTATTAGCATTCTGCAAAACTAATTTGATAATTTCAGTTCTGGTTGGGGCGCCTCGCAAATATTATAACCGTACATAGACCGACATCACAAATCCAAGTAGACTGCTACTATACCAAAGTTACTCTCGTCAAGTCTTTCTTAACTAGAATAATCTTCATTTGGTTTGGTCGCATGCAGTAAATCAGCCATTGGTTTGCTGAAAAATGCCAATACCCGACGCATTACCTTAAGGAATATCTGAGGTCATTGAACCTCAATGCCGCTTATCTTCAATAGCAACCGAAATATATTATTGATAAGAAATAGACGATTTATACCATCTTAACCCCAAAATATTATTAGTTTATCCT
This sequence comes from Cydia splendana, assembly GCF_910591565.1. Lineage (NCBI taxonomy): Eukaryota > Metazoa > Arthropoda > Insecta > Lepidoptera > Tortricidae > Cydia > Cydia splendana. The sequence continues at coordinate 18,991,582 of NC_085973.1, forward strand.
AACTGTTCCATCATCATGCCTCATCATGTAACTTGACCACAAGGTACCTTTTCATTACATACAAATTATTGGTCTTTTTTAAGATTATTATGACGAAGAACTAATTAAATTGGGGGCAGTTTAATGTAAATTAATATTTTCTATTCATAAAAGATAAACTATAATATGATTGATATTTTGTAGTGATGTATTATTAGATTTATTTCCATAAGGTACCTTTTCGTAAATGTATGGAGCAAATACTGTTATTGTTATGTAAGTTTAAAGTGGCATAAGGGGTTAAATATAGTATTTAGTTGGGGTTTTAGGATTTATTTCATTTGAATGACAGAATTTCTTTCATATGTGCTCAGAAAAATTGATTGTGTGTCACATTAAAAGTAAAAATATTCAATTTTGTGATTTTATATGAAAAAGTCAGAAAATACATTTTCACCTCTAAATCGGTATTGTGTTTTGCTTAAACTGTCTGTCAGTGTCGTTTTCTAATAGATAAAATTTAAATCTTGAGAGCTCATTGCAATCAATCGTGAAAATGAAATAAAACTTTATTTTCAAGAGATTGGTTAGTATACACATAAATCAGTCGATATCAAAAGTTTCTATTTGCATTACAGAACAAGTCGCAATATTTTTTTAATCTCAGATATATAAGGCATTATTATTTGTAGTCAACTATGTAACTTACTTCAGGAACATAGTTTTTTAGGCGGCTAAACTTAAAACTTCTCTATCGTAAAGTTGCTCATTTCACAACATTATTTTCAAAAAATCATATCTCTGTAACTACGCAACCTAGAAGGTTGATCTTTTGTGTTATCGATAGCTTATTTATTGTAGATTACTGGGGTATGCATAACTCCATACCCGCCATAAGGTACCTTTGACCGTGGGACGTCACATATAACGGTTTTGGAACGATATTAACAAGTACTCGCATTTCAATACCGGTTCCTAATAATCAGATCTCACGTGGATAAAAATAACCATTTAATAAACAGGTATAATATTATTCACGATAACGACTTAGAAGGAAAAAAGTCAAATATGTACGCAAAAGTAATATTTGTAACTTCGGTTTATTTTCCTTATAGGTACGAAAAAATAAGGTTACTAAAGTAAGTATAATTATATTTTCTTATTACTTTTCTTTTTGACTGGAGATGTTAGCTCTCTCATTCAAAAAAGTAGTATCGCAGGACGTATTTCTAGTCACATAAGACCTTATTGTGCGTAAACAGATTTAAGGGCCGTACGGACCGGGATTATGCCATCTGATTCATTACGGGGAGCTTATCTGGTGTAAAATACGGGAAACGTAATTAATTATCTAATATGTTTCAGTCAATATACCATATTTTTAAGGTAACGTATTTTATAAATAATTAAGTAAGGTACCTACCTGCGCAAAAAAAGACCTTAAGCTTGCCTACTTTCAAAATATCATACTTACTTTTATAAGGGCTCAAAATTTTGCGTCCATGTTCACTTGTATCATTGCATAGACAACATAAGAAAATATTAATTCTTTGGTGCAGGTGACTTAAAGGTTACTTTGGGAGTGTGAGAGCAGCAGCGGTGCCACAGTCTGCATAGCTGCAAGAAATATTAGTTATCCAGGACTACAACATTGACTGCAATTTTTGCACAAATACTACTAAAAATGTGTAATTTTATTTTTAATCGAACGCCATCGATTACTTTCTTTTTATTTAAAATAACTAGAAATAAGAATTGAATATCAGTGATATCCGCATTATCCGCAATCCCGGGTACGCACGGCCGTCCGCCCAGAACCCCTTGTGTAAATTTAATTCGATACTGTGACGAGGGTTCGCGTTTGTTATTTCTATTGTTGTATGGGATTTCGGGATGGGACGTTTTGGAAACTCAAAATCCCATACAAAATGACACAAAAACGCAAACATCACGTCACGCTATCGAATGAAATTTACAAATTTTATTTAAATCTCAGCGAGTTGCGTTATGATATAATAAAAAGGTGCCACGATTTTAAAAACTCGGCTAATTGAACGCACTGCACCTTAAATAGCGAAGCCTTTTTTATGATATAGGAGGCAAACGAGCAGACGAATCACCTGATGGTAAGCGATTACCGCCGCCATGGACACCCGCTACACCAGACGGGTTGCAAGCGCGTTGCCGGCCTTTAAGATGGGAGTACGCTCTTTTCTTGAAGGTCGTATCGGTCCGGAAATACCGCAGGCGACAGTTCATTTCACATCTATCCTAAGTAATATACGCACTAACATAACCGTCACTCTAATTCTCCCAAGCCTTTCGCATTTTGTTGAAACTTAGGCCCGTTAGCACCTTAATGTTACTACTAATGTTTCTACATACAAGTTTTATTGTGTAAGTTGTGTAAACCGGCCATTCTGAGTCGAAACCAGAATGCTGCGGTGTTGGCTGTATAAGTATTCCCGTTTGCTGGCCGAGTCTAACACTCGAAATCCACGTTTAAGGCCCCGTAGGTTCTTCTCTCACTCTCACTTAGCGTAGGTAAGCGTGAGCGGGATGGATGTGCGTCCTCGGGACCGCGAATATCATGTTTTGGAATTTAAATTTGTTGAAAGTTTAACAAAAAAAAGTAATCGATGAGTTCCCTCAAATATGATTTTGCGAATTTTTAGAAGCAATTTTCATATTTTTAACTTGTATTCATAAATTGTTACAAAGTTTTAAACTGTGTTTTAGACCTATTTTTGTGGTTTTTGTATCGAGCGAAAGTCAAAAAATCAGGATTTGAACTCTTTACTGTGTATCGGAGAGTGCATTGATACTGTTTCACTTTAGCGACCGACTCGCCAGCACGACTCTAACCGGCTGGAATTAGATACCCACACTAGAAACTTGTCTCCATATTGGTACAGTAACGTATGTGCTGTTTTACTTCTTCTTCACGTGACATGGAAACAAGGGACAAACAGCAACACTGAACAACTGTCCATCGGTGGACTTTATTACATAACGCATACGGTCCACCGATGGACAATTAACAATGTGGGATGGGACCTGTTTCATGATAGCTCTCATAAAGAAAGGAACTGACATTAGTTTATTAAAGTACATGTTTATGTGACTGGTAGATAATGAAAGGCATTAAAATACGAATGTGGGTTTATGAAACGAGCTGAAAGCGAGAAAAAAGTGTGTGCTTTATTTAATGACTACTTAAGTAAAAAAGTGTCCCCAGTTTTTCATACTTTGGAGAATCAGTTTTAAGACGCTCCATACAAAATGTTGAGTTACTTACAAAATGGTCATTTTTTCGGAAACTTTCTTTTTCCTTTTTGAATCTTTTGTCCTCATGATTCTGAGTAGAAATAACCGAAAAGTTGGTATTTTTTTGAAAAAAAAAAGTAAATGCAACACTTTTACCAAAAATGCCCTTCAATACTCACAACATATGAAGGAATTACAAGTACCTCATTACTATTTCTGAACTATAAGTTATACATTTCATTATGCATGAAGTTTTCGATACATGCTCCCTACATCGATTACCTATCGACGAAGTTCGACTCGATAAGTTATGCCGCCCGAGGCCAACCTAGTTAGCGACATCAAAGGCGCAGGGAATTTAGTTCTGAGGTTACAGTTTGGTGGCATTCTCTTTTACTTATAGTCCTTATAGAAACGGTACAATGTGTTAAGCGTGCTTACGTTTACATAAACTGTAATATTTTTTTTGTTTTACAAGGGTGGAAAGTAGCTATCTAACCCCACGTGCTTTAAATGTACGTGCTTTGTTACAGAGTGAAAACATTTTCACACCTCAAATCCAAATGAATTCTATAATATTCATCATTCAAAATCATTACTTGAAAGTCGGCTCCACCAAACCATATGAGGAAACAACACAAAATTTGCATCTAATTATACTTTGCTAGTCTTGTTTGTGGATAAAAGTTACGTTACGAGCTGCTCTGGTGAATATTGTGTGACTGTATTGTACCTATATATTTTTATGTTCTTGCATAGGTAATACCTATTTTTGTTTTTATTTTATTAATAGTAGGTTGGTAGGCCCACACTCTCTTTCACCATCATCATCATCATCATATCAGCCTTATATCGCTCATTGCTGGGCATAGGCCTGGCTGCGAGTACACGAATTGTCCCGGTCCTGAGCCAACGTCGTCTAGAAGTGACCCGCATTCTTCCGAATGTCGTCCACACAACGAGACAACGGACGCCAGGCACTCCTTTCGTCTGAAAGCGGCCACCATCTCAATCTCTTTGCTTTACCTTAAGGTCGACTGGTACGTTTGTACCAAGTAAGTTATATGTTTGTAGTTGCTTGTAGTGAGTTTGTTTTTCTTTTGCGCAATAAAGTTTAATAAATCAATACAAGTTATACGACGCATTGTATCACAATTAGAAAGTTCAACCCCGACACCCAACATGAATGTGCTCTGGCAACACTGGAGGCAAGCAAACACATTTAGCGACATCAAAGGCCAAGGGAATTTAGTTATGAGGTTACATTTTGGCGGCATTAGCATTGTCTTCCGTTTAGTTTAGGGAAATCGTACAATGTGGTAGGACTTTTCTTATTTTTAATGGACTAAAATTATATCATTTCTAGCTTTAAAACGAGAAAACTTATACAAAAAACGTCACACTCGGGCTTTACCGTAAATCCTAGACAAACACGCATGTCTCCTAAAATATACACCTATTATAATCCCAAAATATTATCCATAATATAAACGCTCTATTTCCCTCTATCGTATCTATAAAGTTACTCAAGTTTTCGATAAGATACGAGTAAGTTACGTAACCTGAGACAGACAAATCAGTTTAGTAACATCAAAGGCTCGGAAATTTAGTTTTCTGGTTACATATTTTAGCGGAAATGGTACGATGCGGTTTGATGGATGACAAGACAGTGTTATTTTTAGCTTGTAAATGAAGCAGCTAACTTGCTTCGTCACTAAAAACGTGAATTATTAAACGTTTTTACTTACAAAGCCGGTGGCGTTTTTAAAAATAAATTTACGAGTAGCTACATACCAAAGTCCGCTTAGCATGACTTGCGCGAGTTACTCCATACTTGAAGTCGCGAAAGACAACAACGCAAGTCAAGCATGACGAAGCATGATGAAGAGAGGCATGAAAACCGTCAGATACTTAGTTTTACACCCTGTTTATACGCATATATTTAGTACACTGTGACATGAAAAAGATATTATTATCTGAAAGATGTAATTTAGAAATCATTCGCGAGTCATACCTAAACCTAATTACGGTTCTCTTCATAGACATTTTGGTCATAAGTAAATCGAGTCACGATTTCACTGCGTTTTGTTTCACATTGTTTAAAAATCTCTTTATTTTTTCCCTGCTTTCTGCTATCTCCTTTAAATTATGATTGAATACATGAAAATTTATGCTTTAGATATTGTTTTGACCTTCCGTGTATCCGTGTGATAGTAAAAAAAAATCTTCATAACTATCCAATTATTTGCTGAAATATAAATTTCCGAGTAAAAACTTTACTCCCCAGAACAGTAGATCTGCAAAAAGAAAAACAATGCTAAATCAAGTTTAAGATAAAAAAAGGTGAAAAGCACGAATTTTGACAGACAGCCTATAAAGCGTCTAAATCAAAAAGGCACGCCTAGGCACGGCTAATTTTTTTAAGATAACAAACTTAAGTATATAGAGTAACTAATGTTGAAAAAATTAGACCTAGGACGGACTGGGAGCCTTTTTGAAATGACGATTAAAAATCAAAATTTGTGAAAAAATTTACATTTGTGCAAGGTCATGTTTAACACGGTCAAACACTATAATAGATAATAAAAATATAGTACCATGCTATACTTTTACATTGCTTCTTACCTAAATTACTAGAATCCATTAAAATCACTGTTTAAAAAACAATAGAAAATAAATATTCACTTTATAAAACTTGTTACTTTAGGAGCGCCGAGAACAGAAACGTACACGATGAGCGGTAGTCAAACTTTGACCTCATCCTGAGCTAGTTATACTTACCTATAAGGAGTAGAAGAGGTAGCATAATGACTCTGGATTAATGGGCTACCCCTACCCTACGTGTTAATTATTTATCTCTATGTAGATTTTTGGAAAATCGACTATTGGCCGCCTATATCGAGCAAATCAACGTCTGTGCGGAGGAGTTTTGCCAGACAGAATATTACATAAAATAAATAATATTAGTATATAAATACTACATTGAGATTTTTTTTGGTGAATAATTAATTCACAACGATAAATACCTAATTACGTTAGGGTCACAAACCACCACAACTACTAAGACACGGATACGGAGTACGTAGGACAAATGAGGGCACCACACATAATCGCTCCATTAGGTAGGTACTAATTTAGTATGATAGGAGTGCGACCGCTTATTTCAGTTGCGCCTACAATTATGACCAATTATCGTTTAAATTAGAAATATTTACTTAAATTAAGCCATTATTATATGGCTTAATTTATGTATGCGGGTACGGGGTGCTCTTTGTAAATGCTTCATAATGCCACAGAATAAATAATAGTACTAGGTACAGAAGACTCACTCTCTAACAAAACGCGTCTGTTACGATCAGCACAGATATTTATTTATTTATTTATTTTTATTTTATTATTCAAATAAGTTACACAGTATAACAGTATACACCAAGTCACTGCGGAACTACAAGTAAATTTAAATATGTATAAACAATATAACAAAAACATTGTGATACAAACATATATATATAGTTCTACAATTATAGTACCTACATTTCACACTGTCGAAGGCCGGTTATCAATCATCTCGCAAAACCTCAAGCATTCATCACGCACTATATTCCATCAAACAGCCAGCAAACAGATCACACTCAGGAGCTGATGCTAATAGTGCATTCAGGAGGTCGAGGGCCCGAACTAGCGGCGATTTCTTGCGAGAAACAGTTCGTGACATCTGCACTGCCAGTAGACCCCGGTCACGAGGTCTGAAATTGATCCTGGTCAATGTGGGAACATACAGTCGCACCACTTTCGTCCCCAATTCGGCACAATCCGACTCACCTCGCAAAATACTGCAAGTAGCGGATAGGTGCACAAAATTTCGCCTGACTTCTAGGGAGTTAAAGCCCAAGACGCCTAGCAAAAATTTTGTAGGGTATAAAAATGGGTAGTACCCGAACGATTTCTTATATAAAAAGCGCAAAAATACCTTTTGCACTTTCTCTACAAGAAGAACGTAGGATACCTCATAAAGGTTCCAGACTATGGAAGCCGACACAAGCTTGCTTCTCATTAGAGAGGTGTATAAAAGCTTCATAGTTCCAGTGTCAAAGAAGTCTCTATAATTCCTTATAACGAACCCCAACCTCTTATAGCAGTCACGTGTTAACGAGTTTAAGTGCTCATGGAAGTTGAGGTGGGGATCAAATACAACACCCAGATCCTTAATAGTGGTGACACGGTTTATTTCTTCCAGGCCTAGGAGGTATTTATGGCACAATGGATTGCGCGCCCTGCTGAAGGTCATGACAGCGCACTTAGCAGTATTGAAACACAGCTTATTCTCGACACTCCATTGGCGTACTCGTTCCACGTCGTCCTGGAGAGCAACACAATCGTGTATCTCTTGCACACCATGGAAAACTTTCAGGTCATTGGCATAAAGTAAGCAACTTGCAAACTTTGGGACCGAAACCAAATCATTAATCATGATCCCAAAAAGCAACGGACCCAGAATCGAGCCCTGGCTGACACCAGAACGAGTCGGGAAGGCCTCAGAAATGAAGTATCCGTATTGCACATACTGCTGCCTACCGCGGAGATAACTGACAAAGAAACTGAGCACCCGATGTTGAATAACTTACTCAGCAGCACATCGTTATATGGCCGCTAGGTGGCGACAGCGCCACGCGCGGCATATGGCTTTCCCCAAAATTGGGGCGGAACGGATGTACTTTTAGCTAGGTACCTGTAGCAAAGCGACGAAATCGCGGAGTGAGCCACGCCTGATAATGCGGAGGATGTGTAGTCAGTGTATATTACGTATATAATTATTTAGTAATTATTAGTTTCCCAAAGCGATAGTGTAGGTAGGCAGTAGTAGATAGTAGTACTGTAGGGTTTAGGTATTAACATTCAGAAATAACTAATGTTTTAAGAACAACACAACGCAAACAAAGTAATTATGCCGAAGTCACTCTCAAAACAATCATACATATTTAAAAAAAAACCTTTGTTAACAATTGTTATAGCAACAAGACGAATATAAGCAAAAACAAATTCTAAACATAATAACGTCGTTCTAAAAGAAAAACAAACAATACGACGAAAACAAATACTGAAATGGAAAATTTACTAAAGAAAGGTTGAAGATTTTTGTTTGATTTATATTAAGCACAATACCTAAGCTTTTCCAGATGGGGAACACAGGGTCGAAGGTTTACTCGTTTTTCGCAAAAAAAATGCCTAATCACTCCTGCCTTGAAAGCCTCAAGGTTGTATAAACAATGTAAAGAAAAACGTTTAAGTTTAGGAGTTTAGGACAATGACAATATAGGTTTGTAAAATGCTGGATATAATGATTTTTGACGGGTTTGGCGATAAACGCCATTTCATTTTCATTATGAATACCTATAGTACCTAGATGGAGAGCTAGTCGCGGAAAGGGATGTAAAATTTTGAAATAAAAGAAACACCTTGAATACCTACTCGTATCCTGGGCAAAGAGACACCGAAAACGAATAATTTGGAAAGCCACGCAATGCGTTTAAAAAGTAGATGTGGGGTAAGAGAAACATGGTTTATTTTCTCGGGGCAAGAGTAACATTATGAGGATTCCCTACAAGGTTACTCTTGCCCCAGTGTTTGTCTTACCCCATCTGACCATTACCATTTCTACCATGATCAAATTGATCCCCAAGGGTTTGCTCACAGCTGTTCATCGCTGCAGATCAAACTAGCATGTCAGCAAAAGTTTTTAAAAATAAATGATAAAAGCTCGCCACAAAGAATTGATACCTAATATGCGGGTACATACGAGCGAGATGCATATAAGTATTATAAAATAAGTTGCGTATACTGCGATATAAAATGGTAGAAATAAAATAATATGGAACTAAAAAATTTCCATATTACATTGTTGCCATGTTTGAGCATTTTACATCAAAAACTGTCACATTACGTAGGAAGTGGCGCGTTCAATAATTTTCTACAATTTCTTGTCGGACTATAGACGTGAGCGAATATGTCAATGTCAAAACTGGTGGTAGCGGTACAGAATTGGCAGGTGTCTCTCGTAATAAAGTCAATTCGTTTTATTTTCACCATTAATTAAATTCCATAGCGTATGTTGAATCAGTTTAGAGCTTCATATGAAGCGAGCTCCCCAAGGCGAAAGTAATTTGATTGACTGGCAGTCGAAATGTCGGAAAATGATTTCACCTTGCCCCGGCTTCAAATGTCGAGAGTATTATCTTGCCTCCATTACAATGAAGGGTGTTGACAGTTTTTGTCATACGTTACTTTGACAGTTATGTAATAATTTTTAGATGGAACCGCATTTAAAATCTGTCGATTTCCGGATGAACTTCAAAATGGCGAAGGCGTCACGAGAATATTTTTCTTATGTTTTTGCTCATTAATGTTGTTTAAAGTTAAATATTCATAGCTTATTATGCAGCAAATTAATGTGGAAATTTGCATATAATGAAAAATTTATGTCAAAACGCGTTGAACCATCACTACACCCCACCCCGCAATCCGTCGTGGATATCTGTAAAGTCCAGCTATCACTTTAGTGAGAGCAACCACTGTATTTGTACACAGTGGTACAAACACAGTGCTCAACGTCATGATATATGAGCACACTTTAGATAAATATTGGCGAAATCGTTATATAATATTGACCTACCAACCTTGTGGCTGGCAAAATATTCGTACTGGGCAGATTACTTTTGTTCTACTTAATTGAACTGTTGTTGATTTCATTTCACTTGATATTATGAACCTGCTCTTTTTGCTTCGCATTCGCAAATTACACTAAAAAATAATTAGCTGAACTCTTAAGTAACTAAAAAAAAACTTAAGTAAAAAAAAATGATCAGTATTCTAAAACCAATTTTGTTGTTACAAATACCTGTTGGTCGGTGTAAAACATAGTTCGGAAGTCCCAATATTTGTGTAAGTGTTAGTAACAAAACATTTTGTTACTGCTACAAAAACATTGCTTTCAGTGTAGGTAAATGCGCAACCGAGATGCAAATTAGAGTAATATCATGACAATACTTTATATTATTTTTAACTGAATGCCGCTGTTGTTGTTTTATTTAATTAAGTAAACTAACAATCACTGCAGCATATACAACAATAATACAATTGCCACTAAACGTACAAAATATTAAGGCATTTACAATGATGCCTACATGTTAGTAAGTTTTTCAAACACCTTCCCACAATTACTTATTTTCCTTTAACGGAACAATACAATAATTGCCTCACATAAAAACCCCAGGCCTTGGTCTTCACAGTTATTATGCAATTAACAATAATTCATTGTTACAGGTAACAATTAAACCAGTATCGAAATGGAGCAGATAACAAAACACCTCGTAATTATGGCGGCGCTAACGATCGCCCAGCCCGCCATCACCGCCAAGGACGACCACCAAATAGAGTATTACCACATGCCAGTGTTCACCAACATCTGTGACATCGTCGACAGGAGATCCCTAGTCCACTGCTACTGTGACAGTACCAAACCAAAGATGGCCACCCGCGCAGACTGCTGGATATTCACCGGAGGAATCACCCCTGAAGACCCGATCTGGCCAAACTTTTCCTCACAGTCTGAATTAGAACACCTCATGTTCAACGTACGCTCAGATGAAGCTCTAACCTTCATACCGGCCAAAGCCATTGTTAGACTCGAAAGACTCAAACACATATCTATACAATTTGGAACGATACAAAGTGTACCTCCTTATGCGTTCACTAACTCTTCAACTTTAAGACAAATCAGCTTAAGATCCAACAAAATATCTATCCTGGAGCGACATTCATTCGCACAAATGATGATGCTGTCCAATCTAAGTTTGGATGACAATCAAATCACGGAACTGAGACGCGACGTATTCTTCGGACTGCCTAATTTACATGTCTTACATTTATCAAATAATAATCTAAGTTTGATCCACGAGGGATGCTTCAAACATCTGAACAATTTAATAGAGTTGAAACTTGATTTGAATTCCATATCAGTTGTTACGAGGGAAATGTTTGAAGGACTGGAGAATTTGTCACGTTTGAATTTGAGGAGCAATCGTTTGACTATGATAGGTAATTTGGCGTTTAGTGAGCTATGGGGCTTGAAAGATCTAATGCTGGACAACAACGCTATTGAGTACGTTTCGGAACGTGCGTTCGGAGGTCTGACGCAGCTGCGGAAACTGACGCTCTCAGGGAACAAATTGACGGCTTTCTACGAGGACATTCTCGAAGACATAAGGAGCCTAATAGTATTAGATATGAGGGACAACCTCCTGGAGACGATGTCTTATGAAACCATTAGGCCGGTCGTCGAGAACGGGAAATCCGCTTCGAAAGCGGTTTACTTGGACGGTGAGTTCAAATTTAATACTTTGGATAGTATCGGGATAGGGTAATCTTACTTTCATTGGCATCCTAGGGTAGAGTATTGTCACCATCACTGTCTTGAAATAAGATTCAGTTGATCTATTTACAAATGAGAGACACTGAAAAAAGGTAGGTGTGCCCGAAAAGCCTGAAGGCGTTCTAAATATCCTTAATTTATCAGTATACAAACAATTTGCAAAATGGTTCGAGGCATTAAGATAAATGTCTATTTGATCTGTTTAGAAAAAATATCATAATCTCATGCGAATATACAGTAAAAGCTTTAGGGTAAAGCACTAAGTAACTTATGTATTTTTTCTCTTCGACAGTAATAAATAATGTTTAGCCACAAGATCGTACTTTAGACGAATAGGTACATAGTGATCGTACTATGTACCTAAGTTACGTGCATTTGCTTGCTACGTCAATACTCAGCTAAAAGGTCGTATATTTTTGGAATTTCATTTGGGTAGTATTACTATTTACGATCCTTTCGTGACCTAAGAGTAGGCACCTACGCGCCGCCAGCAAACTTAAATATTTACGGGCTTAATATTATTATTATTATCTGTATATTGGTATACAAAAAAGGTATACCAATATACAGATAGTTAAAATATGAATAGACTCTAAATCAAATACTTATTTGCACGCGCAATTAAGGGTCTTCATTATCTTTTAAACTTTTAACACATTTGAGTCACGACTGAGTAAAAATAAATGTTATATTGTGTATAATTCGCACTTCGTTTTATTATGGCGAGAGCACAATATAATTTGTAAGTATTTGTTCTGACTGTGCTAATATTTATAAGCATAACATGGCAAAGAATGCGCGTATACATAATCCAGTTATTCCGTACGGTGGTTGTCTCACGATAAATCACGCTGCGGGCGAGTAAGTGATGTTACATTCTAGTCCCGGGATTATTCCCGGAAAATTGCTCATATTACCGAGAAATGTAGGTAACTGCATTTTATTTTAGAGAAACATCGTTGTTAAGTAGCGTAAACAAAATACCTAATAAATAAATATTATTCTGAGAAAATCATACACAAATTAACTCAGTTCCACAGTAAGTATTGTGACTACTAGGCAATAGGCTAGGAATAAACACACAAATAATACCCTTCAGACCGCGACCTGAGCTTCATAGGCAGGGTAACTACCGGCTAGGTGACTAGGCCAATATGATAAGCTAGGATGATTCCAAGAAAATTGTCCACGTATGCATTTTATAGTCACCATCTATCGGCCCAATTCAAACAAATCTTATAAGATATCACAGCGATACGATACCGTTATATCAGTGTCAAAAGTGACATTTCGCCAACCATAAACGTCACTTTTGGCACTAGCAGATAGGTATCGTATCGCTGTGACATATAATCATTGTTACAATTTATGCGTGCCGGTCTGGCTAGCCAAAAATTGTTGACAGATATTTCGTTGTTGTATCACCAATTGTCTTTGATAAAAAAAAAAGCTAAAAGTCATTTGTCATTTTATGTCATTCATTCAAATTGTTTGCGGTTTATAAGGGGTTTATTTTAAATAATATTAATAATGTATATGTCGCAGTCGGATCGTATAATCCGCCGTATTACATTACGGCTAGCCGTTTTCAAAAACAGGGGCGTTTTGAAATGCGGCGGTTTAACGATTAGCCGGATTGAATGCGGCTGAATGAGAATCCGCCGGAATGTATTCGGCGCCATACGTTCTTCAACACGGCTAGCCGTAATGTAATACAGCGAGTCAGTAGCCGCCGCTTTGACAGTTTTTAGTTCCCATTTTTAACACCCGTGGCGCTGCCTGACAAACGCTGGGGTGTCCATCAAATCTGGAGTTCGTCGGACTGTTTCTTTTCAAAAAACATTTCTTTCGCAACTTAACTAGACGGAGCCCCGCTTCGCGGGGCTCCTATTTCTGAGCGGTTTGCCCTTCGGGCATCTGAAGCTACCTAACGAACCTAACCTACCTACCTATTGATTTAGTGAGACGTCCGTGAAAACATTACACTTTGGGGAAAAAAGCGTAGGTAGGTAAGTAGGTTAGGTTCGTTAGGTAGCTTCAGATGCCCGAAGGGCAAACCGCCCAGAAATAGGAGCCCCGCTTGCGGGGCTCCGTCTATTTGAGTTGTGAAGGAAATGTTTTGGAAAAGAAACACATGTAGTGCGGTGGGACCATGGTAAAAATAAATTAAATTGCAAACATTGTCAAACTCCGGTTACGTAGGCGACCGAAAGAACTGGTCACTCTACAATCTAAAATAGTAGTACGATGCGGCTAAACGTTGGCCGCCTTATTGAAGAACGTATCGCAATGACAATCCGGCTAATCGTCGAACCGCCGCATTTCAAAACGCCCCTGTTTTTGATAACGGCTAGCCGTAATGTAATACGGCGGATTATACGATCTGACTACGACATATATACTAAGTGAGGTCCGCAAACTACTATTAAAGCTCGTTAACAATTACGATGAAGTGCGAAGTCGACGTGTAGCGTTGTATAACGAAAAACTGCAATGTTTACAACTCCTAAAAAAATGTAAACAAATTAGGAGGTTGGTGCTCTATAAACATTTTGATACTTAGCATTTAGCATATTTGGCATAGTACTTATGTATTTTTTTTGGTGATGGATTAATATTACAGTATTATCGAGTTAGGTCTTATTTACACTACAGTGAGAAAGTGTTAACATATGTGTTTATCGTTGACTGTACTTTACATAGTGGTAGAAATTATGTGAGCTGACTTCGAGTGCACGTCAACGTATATTTAACTTATATCCTTAGGTACCTTACGTGTGCACAGAAAATCAAAAATATTTTCTAGTATCAAAACTATAATTCCTACTACACAAAGTGTGACCAGCCCAAGATTTTTTGAATTTCCCGCCAAACATTTGTGTAATATTTCAGTAGCCAGACTCTATCACTGAAATATTGACAGTTTTTAACGTCGATGCACAAATGGGCCAATTAGAGTCGCCGTATTGCAATTGCCAGGCAACTAATATTATTTGTATGCAGCGACCGACTAATGCAATTACAGTATAAATCTAGTGTGAAAATTATATCAGACGCACGTTAAATTCATTTATTATTCTATACCGTAAAATGTGCCTCCTTTGCTCCCCACTGGGTAATTGTGCTCCAACATTTTATATACACAGTTAAAACTACTTATATATCACAATCTCATTGAAATGTTTCAACATGATAGTAGTGATGGTCTACTTTTAAATCGGCATATACATTATATCAACATACCGCAATATAATAATTTTAAATTTCTAATTTTGGAACAAAGTAGGCACATGTTACGATAGGTAAATCAATTTGTTTGCGATTGACAAACGGCCGTCAGTCCCAAAGATACCGGCAATTGCCCAATGATCCCGTAACGGCACAGCCCTGGGTTGGATCGTTCGTATATTTCACAAAGAGTCCCTATAAATTTTCGGGCGCCATCGAGTAGCGTTTTATTCGTAAACAGCGTTTCTTTATTAGCTGTTCTACAGCGTTTCTGTTGGTTATTCATGAATGAGCGTCCGGGTTCGGATGTTTAAAATTAAGGGAGCATCCTTGCCCTAGTTCTGTCAAGTCTGTACTGAATCGACGTGGTGTTTTTTACACCTTTAGTCATATTTTGTGAAGTGAAAATATAGGTCATACTCGTATGAGAGAACGAAACGCTGCATGTTTCTATCGGACTTATTTATTTGAATGATAGAGATACAAAAGCGTTACGTTTTGTATTTGCAATCGAGTGTCATCTTGGCTAGACCCCCAAAGCAACTTATAAGCCCCATTTTTAGAAGGATTAAAAACTTTTTGGCCGATCAACTGAATTAAATTCTGCTCTGTAATTAGCAATGTAACGAATATTGCTTGCATGTTCTTGAACCTCATAAATGGAGCTTTACTCCAACCCCGCCGAAAACATATTTGCTGATCCTGATGTAGGTGTTTTGTATGGGATAACAAATTATTTTTTGCGATTTCGGGGTTGGCCCTATACTTAGTATCTATTATATTTGTTAAAAGTTGCTCAGTATGAGTATGACCTATATATTTACCTCGCAAAATTTCTTAAGAGTTGAAAAAACAATCAGTATTTTTACCAGTATAACAATCGTACTCTTCAATGTAGGTACGTTTTGTTACATTTTAACATTTGTGAAGGATTTATTTATTTCTGCTTATTTTCAAAGAAAATTATCAAATAAATTGATATAATAGTCCATTATACATATCACCTTTATACTAACATTATAAAACCTAATTACATTACCTTATTTTAACATATATTCCAATTAGGTAAGTTTTGACATAAGTTTATTCTTTTATCTATAACTTTTCATAAGGCCTGTCTCGTGGGGTCTGCATGTAGGCCAGAAATGTCGGAATAGATGCATGGGTTTCGTAAGTCGAGACTACTCCCCAAGAGACAAGAGGAAAAACCTTATTATTAAGTAGTTTTTCCAAGAAATTCTAAATAACCTTTTTACTCTTTATGAAATACTTACTTATATTTGACCGTAGTTCTGTAGAAAGACTGTTCTGTCGACCAACTTTTTATTTTTGTCAAAGTGACTTACACCCTAACTCAGTAGCTTTGGTCGCTTTCTGCATTGATAAAAAAACCGGGCAAGTGCGAGTCGGACTCGCGCACGAAGGGTTCCGTACCATAATGCAAAAAAAAAACGAAAAAAAAAGCAAAAAAAAACGGTCACCCATCCAAGTACTGACCACTCCCGACGTTGCTTAACTTTGGTCAAAAATCACGTTTGTTGTATGGGAGCCCCATTTAAAGCTTTATTTTATTCTGTTTTTAGTATTTGTTGTTATAGCGGCAACAGAAATACATCATCTGTGAAAATTTCAACTGTCTAGCTATCACGGTTCGTGAGATACAGCCTGGTGACAGACGGACGGACGGACGGACGGACGGACAGCGAAGTCTTAGTAATAGGGTCCCGTTTTACCCTTTGGGTACGGAACCCTAAAAATTGAGTTGGTCGTTTTCTGCATAACTACGGTCATTTGTGGTCTTAAGCAGTACTATTACATATATAATGTATAAACTAAAATAGATGTCATACACTAAAGGAAACGTGACTACATAGTTCGGTTTACGTTAGATGGCAAATTAAACATATATTTAATAAGACATTGTTTATTGCCATAAGCAAATTTGTCACAATTTATTCTTGTTAAATACAAAGGTAACATTAAGAATATAAAAGTACATATTTTATTTCATATATAAGCATAACGTAACGAAAACTTTTAATATACTACAGTGCAATTCCAAAATGAAGTTTAAATGGACATGATTGTGATCACAATTTGTGGTCCCAACACAATATGGGATTTATGGCGCGATTCGGGAAATGAATTAGACATTAACTAGATACGATATAGTAAAGATATGTGACGTCCCACGGGTAAAGGTACCTTATGGTGGTTGGCGCTTACGCTATTATTAACGCCGCTCCAATATTATTGCTGCGCTATGCGCCGTAAGGTACCTTTGTACCTGTCCTGGTCCTGGTACGTCACATATCGTCACTATTTTCATATCTAGTGAATCTCTAATTCAATTCCCGAATCGAGCCGTTAAACTGTCGTGAGACATACCAACATTCAATTAATTTAAGAGTTATATGGGTATCTTTCAGTTCAGTTTCAGGCCAATTTGAGTGTTAGTTATTCGATCTGTTTCCGATATGATTCCGATATGAAAGTGAGGTTTTCAGTTGAAGAAATGTCACTTTTCACACTGACAGATCAGTAACATATCGGGAACAGATCAAATAATTAAATTTGGAATTGGCCTGTTTAGCAAATTGACTCGTAATGAATGAGGCCCATCTCATGTATATTAAATGAACACAAAAGCAATTTACAACTTCCTCGTTCGTATGCATAATTAAATGCATGAACGAAAACCATTTATTTCAGACTGCTAAGCCCATAAATCTTCAAATGTCTTCAAGACTAACATACATACCCATATCGTATGGTCGCTCGCATATTTGGAATGCCGGCTATATGCAACTATATAAATAAATAAATAAATAAATATTAGGGGACATCTTACACAGATCAACCTAGCCCCAAACTAAGCAAAGCTTGTACTATGGGTGCTAGGAGACGATATACATACTTATATAGATAAATACATACTTATATACATAGAAAACACCCATGACTCAGGAACAAATATTAGTGTTCATCACACAAATAAATGCCCTTACTGGGATTCGAACCCAGGACCATCGGCTTCGCAGGCAGGGTCACTATCCACTAGGCCAGACCGGTCGTCAAAACTGTGGTAATGAATTTACCAATAATTGTAATATTTACCTACAAATGTATTTTTTGCGACCGCACTGTGGAATGACGTTATATAAGGTTGGACAAGGACATGACAATTTATTGTTTTTCGATGGTGTTGGCAAAAAATTATAAATTGGAATAATCCTGAACAGATTACCAAGATCCTTACTAAATTACATAGATTTTTTTTGGGACAATAAAAAGTTATCGTCAAAAAACAGATAATTTTCATGACCAAGTAGGTACAAGTACGTAGGTACGGTCCACAGTTACGTTTATTTATTTATTTATTTAGGCATATAAAGAAATAATAAAACAGTTACGTCAAGTTCAAATTCAAATATACTTTATTCATGTTGGCCTAGCAACAAGCACTTATGTTGGCCTAGCAACAAGCACTTATGTTGGCCTAGCAACAAGCACTTATGTTGGCCTAGCAACAAGCACTTATGAATGGTAAGTTGTTATTTTATTACATATGTCTTTCCCATCACGGAACAATGGTGTTCCGGACCTTTGGGAGGCGTGCGCGGAGCCGAAGCCAACACGTAGAGGCCCTTTTGACACTTTAATGAAATGTAAGGGGTACACCGAGCGGATGCTGCCCTTACCCGTGTCATGGGACGCACGCAAAGGCAGCACCCGCCATTACATATATTATTATCTTAAGCTAATTATCAGAGCAATTTATTGATGTTAATATTATTCCATAGTTCTATTGGATTAATAGACAAATAATTGAGATAATCAATCAGACGCTTCGCGATTTCTGCAATGTTAGTATTAACTTATGCCATACCTACCGAGACTCAAACTCAGGACGCTCACGTGCTACAAAGTTGCGGACTTAACCTCAAGTCACTTTATTAAATACTGTAAAATATATTCTATTCTTTTTCCTGTTAAAAAGCAAGATTTATCGATTTCACTTGGAAATCAAGTTCCTTACACGGTATTAAATCAGTTTTATTTCTAAAGGCACTAAAGGAGATTTACGTTTAGGCATGAGACTCGAATATTTATCATTCTTAGCGGGGTTACGGAAGTGAAGAGGAATAAAAACTGAAGCGAGGGCCGGGCTTGCACAGGCGGGGCCCTTTTACATGTAATTATGGGGAAAAATTCACTGCCTCGAGCGGAATTCGAACCGGCAACCTTTCGGAATACCACAGTCAATCAAGAGATTATTAGTGTTGAAATCAGTTGTGATAATTATAATACGAGTATATGAACATTTACTTGTTATGCATTTTTTCTATTAACTTAAAATATAACAAACGTTACCTTTGTTTACTATAAGAGTCGGACAAATCTAAGTCTGCATGGTATTTGCAATGACAACGTGTGGCAATGTTATAATTAAAGTCAAATTTGTTTAAAAATTTGACTTTATTCCATTCAAGTCTGTGCAAAGTTAGCTTAGATGGACTCTACCAAATATATGTATAAAGCAGTGAAGTAAACAATTTTGTGAATTGAATTGTATTTATTGAAGTACGAGTAGAGAGTAGAAGATTGGGTTTATTGTTTGTGTTGTAGCCACTAAGTCTTTCGTCGGATTGTTTGTCTTTCTGACGGCTTTTATTAGAAAAATACATCTAAAGTTAATATAAAAAAGAAAACATAATATATATTAATGACATCGTTATAGACCGGTTTGTAAATTTACATTCAGATCATTGTAGTTTTAGTGCATGAATAAATTACATTCATCAAATTATTGTCTGTTCTCTTTTGCAGATGATTTTGTCAATGCAAATTCCATGCAAAGTTACCTTGACCCAATTCTAAGAGAAAACAATGGTAACCTTTGTTATATTTGAATTTAATACTATAATTACAATATAAAACAAAGGTGCATAAAAAGTCAATCTTCATTTCACCACATCACCACAGATTTCATGTATATCAACACTAAAACGGTCTCTTGATTTTAGTTTCAATAAACACAGATAATATCGGCGATATTAAATCTTCTTATATTATATTATAAGAAGATTTAATATCGCCGATATTATCTGTGTTCTTAATTTTCTTATATTCTAAGATACTTATACCGATACAAAAACGAGGCTATAGCGATATAACAGTCAGAACTCTACAAATTGGAAGTTCAGCTGAAGCACGTACTCGTATCTAACTAATAGGAATTCTATGAAGCTTACTGGAAAAATAAAGGAATTTGCTGAACAAAATACTGTTTAAACTCTAGAAATAAGCAAGAATACCTAGCTAAACTCGCAGAGCGAGATTTTCTACGCCACGGGCGCGCGGGAGCGCGGGTTAATAATAATAATTATGCCTGCTGAGACCGGTTCATGGGTGTCTATTGTTGCGCCTGTGAACGGGTTCCAGCAGGCGTTCTACACATTAAAGTTCTCCAAAGGGCCTCTACGTGTTGGATCTATATCCCCACGCAAGCCTATCAAAAGACCGGGATTTATAGGCCCGTGTTATCTAAGGAGATACAAATAATTATTATTAATTTTGTATCTCCATTTTATATTTCACGGCCCTATCCCCACGCAAGCCTGTCAAAAGACCGGGATTTGGTCTTTTGATAGGCTTGCGTGGGGATATAGATCCAACACGTAGAGGCCCTTTGGAGAACTTTAATGTGTAGAACGCCTGCTGGAACCCGTTCACAGGCGCAAAAATAAACACCCATGAACCGGTCGCAGCTGGCATTGGGACTATATATTATAGCGAGCCTGTTGTGTACCCCTGCTGGGCATCCTCCTCCCCCCCCCCCCCCCCCCCCGGTTTTTTCCATTCCTCCCGCTTTTAAGCAGTCTTCGGCCATTATTTTAAACCAAATAATATGATTAAAATATAATTCTGATGTTAGTGCACGTTCGAATTGGCCTGTAAATCAAAACATTCGCATATCAAACAAGAATCAAAGTTAGATTGCTTTAGTAACAATCAAACTGATTGTATGTCAATATTAAATGTTTACGAGGGAAAGGGGATCAAAAACTTTTCGAATATTCCTTTATAAATAGTGGTAAATCCATTTGTATTGGATTTCTTGTCTGAAATTGGTCTGCTCTCGTCAAATATACGTTTCCATAAAAGAATAGGTATCTAAAATTGTTTGATGTAAATTTTAAGTTTATAACAAAACTGACATTTCCTATTTTGTTCAACTTGGTTATAACTAAAATACCTTGAATTTCTTGAAAAGTGAAATACCTAATTCATACCTTGGGCAGGATTTGTGACTGGGAATTAGACCGTCATCTCTCTTCTACATATTTTTGATATATCTAAAAGTTCGTATCAGGCCGTAAGCTGCCGAAACCCATCTTGACCTAATCAGTAACTGTATACCGGGTGGGGCCTGTAACACGAGGAAATAATTAAAACTTGGATTGCACCGCAAACGGTGACACTTTTGTTCAATAAAAAATACCTCTCGCAGTGTCATTGACCGCCAGCGGCACAGCAATATAATCACGCCAATAAAGATGGGAACAGGAGGGTCAATATGAAAATTCCTCGTGTTAAGTGTCCTTTCTTTACTATCTAAGTAATAAAAAGTAGTAAAATTTGCATCATAAATATTTCAAATAAAATATTGGCTCACATTACTCTTGTCGTGAAATTTCCCAATGGAAGTTATTTAGCAAAAGTGAAAATAGGGACATTTCGCCACATTTTTATCTTGAGCCACGAAACTTCCAAAGCTGCAAATACGACTTTTATGCGATCATAAATCATAATCCCTGTCGTTGCGCCGGAATACGGACGGACGCGTCCGCGGGTTCGGATAAAACCCATTTTTCTTAGTTCAAACTATCTTGCAGCACTGCGGCAAATGTTTCTAGGGTTGTCGCTCGCTTTCAACTAGAATAACTGGGTTGGAAAATTTGACTATGGACATTTGGTATGAAAACTTTGTGTTTTACCTATAATTCTTCCTCGCTGGTATTTTAAGCTTTTACGATTATCAACTTTAAGTGACGTTTCTTCTAACAAAAACGTCACTTTTGACACTGATATATCTAATTCATATCGTATCTAGTCGTAATATTTGACGTATCTTAAAGATTGAATCGGGCCGATAGGTATCTCCAATAAAACGCGTTCGGACAAA
The DNA here is from genome assembly GCF_910591565.1 of Cydia splendana. Classification (NCBI taxonomy): domain Eukaryota; kingdom Metazoa; phylum Arthropoda; class Insecta; order Lepidoptera; family Tortricidae; genus Cydia; species Cydia splendana. The sequence goes on from NC_085973.1 coordinate 19,013,673, forward strand.
AAGCTCTGATATTATATCGGCTGAACGCCATTATTGATTATTTGATACCAATGAAAACTGTTCCTAATACATTATAGTTCTACACACCCATTCGAATATACAACTGCTATCTGAATGATTTTTCCTAAACATCCTGGAAGGCAGGATTGAAAAGACAAGAGAAAAAGGGAAACCTAGAATTACTTATCTCAGCCAAATAAAAAAAAATGCGACATATGAGGAAATTAAAAGACTGGCACAAGAAAAAAATGATTGGCGACCGAGCGACAAGAGCAAAGCTCTTAAGTTATGATGATGATGATGATGATGATGATGATCTGAATGATATCATTTAGTTACCGTGCGTCTCACTCACGACAACACAAGCGAAATGCACGATAACTAAATGACATAATTTGGATGTCATTCTGATGTCAGTGTACGTTCGAATTGGCCTGCTACTGAAATTAAATGATGAAAGTTATGGCAGCTGCATTGCGCTGTTTTATTACCTAGCTAACTCCTCGGGAGTTTTAAAAGAAAATATCATAGACTACAATCCTTGAGCAACTTTGGATAAAACCTACTTTTCTTAGTCCAAACTATCTTCCACTAGTTACTGTGAATATTATTAGGGTTGTCACTGACAGTTTAAAATTGAAATATTTTTGGACACTCGTAAATCTATGTAATAGATTATCTTAAATGTCTGTCGAATCTAACAAACAGATGATAATCGTTTGTCCCTGTCGGTCATTTTGACATTTTTTTTTAGAAAGACAAAATTAACACAGGTTTGTAAGAGGTTACTAAGTTTTGGTAATAAAGGGGTAGGTAATAGAACCAATTAACAATGTGACCATGTATTCGAATCTCTATAATTATTTGTGTGATAAACACGGGATATTTAGTAATGAATTCTAGATATTTTCATTGCATTCAAAATGTATTTGTATGAATTTTGTAAATAATAATAGATGGTGTAGCTCTAGTATCCCCGCAATATAGCGCATTTCCGTACAATAAATCAGTAACAATTATGTTACTGATTTATTTTCCACTGCAGTAATATTTTAATAGTTTAAAAAAATGTACCCACGTTGGAAGCACCAGACTGTGGGGGAGGTGAGAAAATTTAACTAAGTACCACTATAAAAAACACAAAGTAGATAAACCTCCGACGCTACTCACGCGGAAACCGACCAAACTTTATACAAACCTTTTCCATCGGTGGTTAAAAGTTTCCTCTAATTTCGAACGAGAAGTTAACTAAAATAACTAAACAACCCCGCGTCTAGTGTAACAAAGTTTAAAGTTAGAAAAGCTTACTGTATTTCCGTAAAAGCTTAAACTAAAAAATATCGAAATTATACTTATCGAAACAAGTCAAATTATTTCAGTGAATATTTTGATTTGTGTTCTTTTAAGCAGTTATACTAATGACTAGTCACACTGTGACTAACTTTGTCGTTTCCTGCAATAATGCAGTCGACTGCAGCAGTATTGCAGCGCGACAATACTGCCGATTGCATTATTGCCGCAAATGTCAATATCGATGGTGCTGCCCGGACTTTTACATTTGCGGCAGTATTGTCGCACTGCAATACTGCAGCATTCATGCTGGTGTGAATCCGGACGTTACATTTAGTCTGAAACTCGCTTAAGGCGCTCTTATACTCGAGTTTTACGTTTTCAAGGGGGTGAAGCAGACGCGTGGTAGATCGGGCAGGCGGGCGCCCCGCGCGACGCACCGCACCAATCCCGCGCAGCACGTCTACGTCCTTATTCTGACGACATCGGTATTCTGAATTGTCAGTTCCGGGATTTTTTCCGGCAATTAATATTGAATAAGATTTATTAGCAAATTCGAATTTTGATGAGTACTTAATGAAATTAAAAATGGTAGGTAAGACGGTGAGTGTAAATAATTATTAATTATATACAATATAAGTGTATACCGCGACAAACTGAGAATCTAATCAAATGATACCAAATTATTATGAGACAAAAAATAGTACTTACTAATAGACATTAAAAATGTAATAGAGCTAGACCAAGAAAAATCTGCAACGATTTTGATTGCACACGCAGTGCAAGTGTTATTTTAAACGTCAATCTTCTATGAAATTATGAATAACACTTGCACTGCCTATGCTATCAAAATCGTGCAACGACTTGGTCTAACTCTAGCAGTCAATTTCGGGCAAGTAGGTAGTGAAAATAAGGAAGAATACTAGCAAAGCTAAGATAATTTGTGGGACTATTGAGTTATGCATAGCTCCAATAAGTACATAAAATTAGCTGTCTTCACAAGAAAGAATTATAACAATTTATAACTCTAACTGTAATACTTACTATTTTTCTAATTTTGAATTGACGAGTAAAAGTCAAGCATTTAAAGATTGTAATGACAAAAAACACTTCTACTTCGACATTCGAGTTAGTTAATAGCTCAAGAAAATAAAAAAAATCTGCGGAAATAAGTCGTATAATTTTGAAAATTGGCACAGTTATACCTTGTGGTGTCCAGATAACCATACTTAATGTCCTCGAGCTTAGCGGGTGTGCTGTGGGTGTAGGGGGGAGGGGGGTTGAAGGTCCCTTTTTTTAGTTTTTCGTAAATAACTCGTAAATGGTGGCCAATATAAAAAAATCTTGTTAAACGTTAATAATCTACACAAAATTTTGTACAAAAAAGATTCAGTACACTTTTAGCAGGGATCAATATTTAAAAAGATAATAAAGAGAGAAAGTTAATTATATTAAATTCTAAGGTTCCTTGTTTTTATTTTTTCGCTAATAATTTGAAAAGTATGACTCTTAGCAAAAAAAAAATCTTATACATAAATAATAAACATAAAATTTCCTACAAGAAACATGTAGGACACTTTTCGCTAGGATCAATATTAAAAAAAACCGGGCAAGTGCGAGTCGGACTCGCGCACGAAGGGTTCCGTACCATAATGCAAAAAAAAACGGAAAAAATGCAAAAAGAAAACGGTCACCCATTCAAGTACTGACCACGCCCGACGTTGCTTAACTTTGGTCAAAAATCACGTTTGCTGTATGGGAGCCCCACTTAAATCTTTATTTTATTCTGTTTTTAGTATTTGTTGTTATAGCGGCAACAGAAATACATCATCTGTAAAAATTTCAACTGTCTAGCTATCACGGTTCGTGAGATACAGCCTGGTGACAGACGGACGGACGGACGGACAGCGAAGTCTTAGTAATAGGGTCCCGTTTTACCCTTTGGGTACGGAACCCTAAAAAGACAAAGCAGCGGGTAAGTTATTATTTATGTCTAAGATTTTTTTTGCAATGAGTCATACTTTTCAAATTATTAACGAAAAAATACAAAAAAGGAAGCTTAGAATTTATTATAATTAACTTTCCTTCTTTATTATCTTTTTAAATATTGATCCCTGCGAAAAGTGTACTGAATCTTATTTGTACAAAATGTTGTGTAGATTATTAACGTTTTACAACATTTTTTGATGTTGGCCACCGTTTACGAGTTATTTACGAAAAACTAAAAAACGGGACCTTAGAAGTGATTATAATTGAATTTCCCGCGTTAATATCTCTTTGAATATTGATCCTAGCAAAAAATTGAACAAATCTTTCTTGTAGGCAATTTTATGCAGATTACTTATTATGTAATAGAATATGTTTTGCTATGCGCCACCGTTTAAGAGTTATTTACGAAAAACTAAAAAAAGGGTCCTTTAATATCAAATATCTCACTTCCGGTCAAGAATTCGATCAAGCAACCGGCAAATTCGGATTCAGCGGGGTCTAATTAGGTTAAAAAACCCGGTTGCCAAAAAGTAATACGATTTGCCAGTAGAAATCGATATTATGAAAAATATGACCAGTCTAAAATATTTGAATCCTGTATATCTATGTTTAAAAATTATTCAATTTGATTAATTTTATAGCCTTTTAAAATATGTTTACACAATTTATCAATCGTGACTGAATTCCGGATTGGTTAGATGGGTGTGTGCCTTTGCTGCCCAACTTGTTATAAAATGACAATATGACGGACGAATGTCTGAAATGTCACCGTATTTAAGAATTATTTTGCTTTTCTTCGTAAGCATGTTGAAAAACATTGTGTGTATAACATATTTGCATATTTATACTGTGATTACCCATTTTATGAAACGTCCGCTAAACTAGCATAGGTCCGACGCCGACAGTGGTCACGGGCGTACTGGCGTGAGGAATGGGCGCAAGGTATTGCCGCGTAGGGTGTAATTTAGTAAGCAAAATGTTGAATTCATCAAATGATGAATGAAAACATTAACGTTTCGATAAAAGGACAAGCAATAATGAAGATTTACTTAAAAGCTATCGACTGAAGTAAGTTTCATATACATTTTCGTCGTAGTACTTCTGACATAAGGAAATAAAGACAGTGTTAGGCATGTTTTCAACTTAAGATTCTATCGAGAAAATTATGAGCCGTCGTGTTTCTGACAAGCAATAACGTAGTTCAAGGACTGAAGTTATACATACTAGAAAATAATGCATGAAATCCTTGTAAAAGTCTGTAAATATGGTGACAAAAAAGCGCATTTTACTACACACCGCGCCTTAAAACTTACAATAAATGGGTTTGATATATAATATGGAGTACTCACTCCATATATAGATAAAACCCATTTATAATAAGTAAGCTCTCTTATTTCTCAATGCCACAACTAAGACATCTTACCTTTAAAAGAATGTAGGTATGTGAGTAAGCAAGTTTGAGCAATCCGTATTGCAGGCACGGAATTGTTTAAGTATGGGCGGTACGTTTGGCAGCCCTAGTCCGTAACGGTTTCGAACGCGCCGGAATTCAAATGAACGCCCATTAAAATAGTATTAAGCGCATAACTATTAGTTATTTGCTACTACTGGTTGTTTGCAGTTAATTTAGGTTTTTACACTAACTAGTAGGCGTCGAATACTGATGTTATTTTAAATTGCCTATATGCTTTAATTTTCGTCGTACAAACGATGGACGGACAGTTTATTATTATATTATTATGTCGTACGGATACGGGTAAAATGCACACATGAGTATTTATTTATTTATCCATACACGATATTTCGGCATTATTTTTTGGCGTTGCCCTGGCTTTTGGTACTTCATTACATCACCAGAGTCCGATTGGTAACCTAATCCTAAGAATTAGCGTAGGCACTGCGACTGATATATACCTAATATGACCTTGTTCTAGAAACATGTTTCCTTTAATTTCAAAATTACTTAGGGTCGCTGCTATAATAGCTCCTCCATAGTAATTGGCCACTCTTAACAAATTAGAATGAAACAAGGTAGTAGAAGTATTATTGTCAAGACTGGACAATTACTATGGAGTGGCCAATAACTATAGCATTCACCCTACTTACTGGCGGTGAAGTATCTGTTTCATTATCGTTTATCAATTATACCTTTTTACCAAAATTATAATTAATTCAATGATATTTTGTACCGTATTTCCCAGGAAATATTTATTTACATTGGCGTTGGGATTGGAATACTTATTATGATCAATTTTAATTAAATATTCAATACGAAGTGCCTACCTATTTACATACGTACATTTGTTTAAATAAACCAAATTTGGTACACTCATGAAATAAATATTGGTTTCCATTAGCGATAAAAGCGGATACATACTTTTGAGTATCCAGGAGCCAGATTCAGATTAACATCTTTTTACGGTTTTGATATTATTTTGATAAAGTTTATAATTTTATATTAGTAAGTATAGATAGACTTCATTCTCATGCCGAGAAATAATGACATCATCGTCACCATCATCATCATCTCAGCCAAAAGGCGTCCACTGCTTAACATAGGCCTCCCCCTTGGACCTCCATACGTACCGGTTGGTAGAAAAAATATAATAGAAGCAATTTAAACCCAAATTTAATTATTTACTCAAAAGACCAATTTCTGTGCCGCATTATCTCTTGGATCCCTATTATTAAGAAAAGGGTAAAATTACCATTCCTTCGCTGAATAAACATTACGCTAAACCAGAATATATTTCGACCACTTACAGAGCTAGTAGCACGATTCAGAGGTTTTAATCTTATTTTGATACGACCTAGTTGATCTGTAACGCTAGGTTAATGTTGCAGTTTAAGTCACAATTTTTAATCACTCGCGCGACATGTTTCTGAGAACCTAGGTCTCCATTTTCAAGCACTATGAGTACATTAGTAGCGTTCACGAAAGCTGCGCGCCGCGTAGATGTCGCGTAACTAAAATACGTGAGTTAAACCGAAAAATTTTCCTAATGTTATTAGTACTTAGTATGACTAACGACAGTATGAGACTAAAAATACTGGTAAATATGAAGTACTTAGTAAAGATCTCTTAGCTTGAAATCATGAGGCAATGTTTCGTCATATTGTAGAAAAAACAACACTTTACCCAACCACTGGAACTACAAAAAAAAATCACTAAATGAGATCTAAATCTCCATAGAACCACTGTCACACCACAAAGCCACATTCAAAGGCAGTAAAAGTTCATATCCATTACCGCAATAGGTCCTTATGTCACACGAGTCGTTAACTACACGAGCGGCATTTCAAAGGGATTTTATTGCAAGTAGTTAGCTGGTTTTAAGTGACTCATAAGGCAGTCATGGCATCAACGTGCATTTAAGGCACGGAAGAGCTCAGTTAGTAACAAAGATTAAAAGTTACCGTTCGAATTAAGATCATACCAGCATTATGCCGTCCTGTTGCTAAGATAGTATTTACAGTACATCTGGTGCTCCATTACGACACCTTTAATATATGCTATAATAAGCACATTATGTATCCACGTCGAAAATTTAAAGGGCCATAATTATGTACTGTAAAACGTTGTACTGTACACTGGAGAATAGGTAATTCGCAACGAGTAGCTATATAGATAAAATCTTCCTGCACAAAGGAAAAACTTAACGTAAAGGCGACATTAATGCCATGAGGCTTTCTCTACTGGTCATCCTTAGGGCAAAGCAGAAAAGATTGTAGGCATTTTAAAGCCCTATAAATCATTATTGAAACAAAATTAGACCTAATACATTACATTAAATAAGTTACCTAGCTTCTCTTAAAGTGTAAGATTTTACGTTCAACTTTCTTGTCCCCCTGGGTACAGGCTTCTTTGAGCTTCCTAATCTATCGGATAAAGTATTTGGAAGTAAAACTGTTTGGAAACAGCCATCTCTTAATAGCTTTGGGCAAACTGGAAAAGGTCCTCGAAGGATAAGGACGATTTAGAGATTTGAATTATCTATTAGTCAGCGGTTCAGTAAATAGACTGATTCAATTTTGTTTTAATTATAATTCGTTCCAATACTCAGGGATTATTTCAGAACGTACAATATGATAGCATTTCATGGTATTATATACAACTTTTTTGTTTATTTTGTACCATGCAACCCCGTACTATGTAAATATGAACAGGAGATAAATAATTGAATATAGCTTTATATTTAACGTAGTCGCAATAAAAAATCCAAACCTTTGTTCTAACCTCGTAAACATTCCCTAAAGTACCTTTTGATTACACTGTATACGGATCCTAATTTACTATATCTTTCCAGGCAACCCTCTTCGGTGCGATTGCCGGCTCTCCTGGATATACCTTTTAAGAAACGAGACCAAAGACAACACCCTGAAGCACGCCCTCGAAAAAATATCGTGTGTCAGCGATGCGGAGAAGCGACCAGAGAAATCCAATGACATAGACGACAACACACTTGCCGACGAAAATTACGGCGAAGAATATTACGATAAAAATGACGATTATATTAATAAGGAAAAGTTAAAAGGGAAGTTTACTAAACTTACAGATATTCCACTAGAAACGCTTCCATGCCCGAAAGAGCTGCAAGCTGTAGATGAATCGTATGGGCATCCGATTCAGAATGAAATTAGATTGAAAGCGTTCTCGAAAGCGCGCTGCATCGCACCTAGCTTGATTCTCGTTATATTGGCTAAGATAGTTTGAATTATATGATAAATTAATGACATACCTAATAAAATTATAGACATTTGTATGTGGAAATCGCTGCAGTTGCTTAGAACAAACTTCATCTAGAAATCGTCTTGAATTTTTGAAATTTTTAACCAAAGATATGCCTCGTTAAAAGCCTCGTACACTCATAACAAAAGCCTTTTTTTTAGTTGCAACATAAAATCAAGTCATACTCTTCTTTAAAACAGCGCGTTTTGAATAAGTTAATACGGTTAAAAGAATAGCAGATGCAATAACAACGCTGCAAACATCATTGCTTGTACCAATATTCCAAAAGGAAACAAAACTAATTGTGATATTAGAAGATATTCCCACTGTTCTTGCCCATTTTGATCGTTAGGGCGTATTTACACTGAGTCAACAGCCTTATTCGACACGGCACGAGTATAACACGCCATTAAAGACACGGCTGAATGAGTTTCCTGAATGGAAACGATTTAAGCTCCTCTGCGTCAGTGAGCAGCGTATTGATGAATATCAATGTTTGTAATCATGTAGGTGTAAGTCAAATGTGTCAGATTGGTACATTGTCCCCATTTTGGTGTGCAAAGTGGCTATGTATCTATAACGCCCACCATAACACAGTACAGTATAGAAGTCTACAGTATAGAAAGTCTTTGGCGAATGCGATGTGTGACAGGATCTTAACTTAATAAACTGTGTGACCTAACTTTTTATTAAGTTACGTAAAACTACCAACTATAGTCCAGAAGTACCGTAAAATGGGGTGAGTAGGTGCAAAACTCACATTCAAACCTCGATAACATTTTATTTTTACATAATATATGCAAACTGAATGGCGTATATAATAAGTGTTCCGGACGTTTGTATTTTAGTTTTTATTTTATTTTGGGTAGTTCCATTTCATAACTTTGACGATAAACCGGAAATCCTACCTCACCCCGTAGTCCCTCGTATTTGGGGTGAGTTGGGTTTTCATACAAAGGTGATTTTGGAAGATTGTTGGATCGATGTTTTTTTATTATGAGTATTACTATAGCTCCATTTTAAATTGGAATACATTATTTTTGTAGCAGTAGCCTTAAAATCCCATCTCACCCCCCTTTCATCCCTTCTCTCCCCATTCATAACCCAACTCTCCCCGCGAACCCTACTTACCCCATTTTACGGTAGGTACTACAACTATGTACCACAAGTTCACAACGCAATGAAGTACTCGTATCAATACCAATGTTCTTTTTGCTTTTGTCTTTTTTTAATCCATTTATATAAAAAAAATCTGCATATTAAAACTACGCCTAGTTACACCTGAACAAAGATATTCAAGTTAATTTTAAACCATAGTTGGGAGCTTTTCTACTATATTTGGGTGGTTTTACAGTATACAAAATATTAGCATCCGTATAATAGAGCAGCAGAATATTAAATATTATTACAGTCTGGCAAAAGTCACTTATGAGTAAAACATACTTTAGGCTGAGAGAATTATACTGTATTTTATTATCCAGAAATGTATTTTTGTTTAAATTTTACTGTTACTAACGACATTGCTTTGCCAGTATTATGTTATAAATTATTATAAATGTCAAAATGACGTTTAACAGTGTAATGTGTAGTTCGTAATCGCTCGAACGCCTATTGGAATGGGATTAATCCATCATTGACGGTTAGCGGTGCGGTGTCCTGGATATAATCCACCTTTGACGCCAACAACGGATTATAACGAAGGTTAATTAGTTTAATAAAGTCTGGAGCGATTAGGGACCTAGTTCTAATACAATATGGATTATCGCACTTATCCGTCACATCCTAACCATATCAGCCTCCATGGGATACAAAAGCTCTTATAAAACGGTACCTATAAACTAAGCCTGTGAAATATTTGACAGGAAAAGGGGCATATGTAGACCACACGACCACAATAACGGCAAACAATTTCAATATAAAAATAGTGGTGGTGGTTGTATAAAGGGGCCCACTGATTACCAGTCCGCCGGACGATATCGGCCTGTCAGTTGTTCGGAGCTGTCAAATTTTTGTTCTAACTGACAGGCCGATATCGTCCGGTGGCCTGTTGGTCAGTGGTCGGCTTCATGATATCATTGACATCGGAAATTATACATATATTATGTTCACCATGAATTTTGCAATGGTTGTTGGGCTCGAATGGATTTCTGTGTATAACTCTTGTTAACTATTGTAAATATTAATGTTAAATTATACGTACTTATAAATAAATATTATATGGTAATGTTAGGAATGTTAATGTTTTCACTGTTGATTCATCCGAACTTGGCTTCATTTTATTAAAATTAATGTTATTAATTATAAGCATTATTATGGCAATCGTTCAAATATTATTATAATCACATTGTTGTAATAATATAAGTCATTACTCATCATCCATGAAAGATAAATTCAATTGATAAAAGTTCCATTTAGATACAATATACCAATTAGAACTAACAAATGTGAACTCATCATTCTCATCAACCAATCCGCTGGCCCAATATTACAGGGTTTCATGTTCATGTCTATGTTTCGCTTTTATCGAACTGAAATTTGAACATTGTAATAGTGACATTAAGTTGAAAATTCTTGAAAATGTAACATAGAACTGTGTAATATTGAGCCAGCGACTTACATTGTGACGTTAGACTGCACGATTGACTCGAATTCGTGTGCGTGACACCACTGTACTTTCGGCCTAGCCAAGGTGACAATCGCTTGCGCTTCGCCATCGAATCGCTTTGTGTCTCTCTATCGCTCTTTCATATGAGTGTGACAGTTTCGTTCGCTACGTAGCGTTAGCGGTTGGCATGTTATCTACGGGGCCTGGCACCATTCTTATTGCCCGTAAGACCCGTCTTTAGATATGCATATATTATGTCAATGCCTCCAACATAAGAGCCCGCCATTTTGCTCGGTCCTGAGCGGATTCACGACAGCTTTCGCCGACGCCGTGTTCACGGAGATCTACTACTCTACCCGCCCATCGATGCTTAGGATGACCAACAAGACGGCAGAGATGTCACAAAAGCCTCCTTACATATGAATATCAGATTTTAAAAAGTATAATTGTCGCTCGGATTGTTCAAAAACTTGATTGCGCGTCTATAATCAATATCAAACGTTATTAACAAAATAACCGTTAGGACAAAATTGCCTGATGCAATAGATTGATATTTCTGCCTAATGGATTGATAAAACCACCAAATGTACCTATTCAATTTACCTATAATTTCTTAATACCATTAATGTCTTTGTATAGAATGTACATTTAGTTAAATGGTTTGATCGCTTAGATTTCGTGTAGCATATCAATTCTCATTTACCGTGTCATGTACTGTGATTCTGTTGTAATAAATATTTCTACCCGTAACCGAAGTTTTGTTTATACCTGCTTACATCAGTATTTTATTACATACGACACAACTTAGATTTCACCACACCAGCTCGTAGAGGCTCTCTTTATTCGTCAAAAACAAATGAGAAAGTTGCATTTTGTCCACAAGAGTGAGAGAGATTTAAATTTTGAGTTGTATCCTTATGTTGCCTGGTAGAATGGTAGAATTGACTTTTCAGATGATTTTGTATGATTTTAATAACAAAACTTCCGTGAGACACAGACATATTAAATATATTATGAACGGGTCATTAACGTATTTTAAGTCCAAAAACGCTCAACATGTTTCACTCCGTACCGTAAACGCAAGCTCCTGATGACATTCATCGATACGGAGTAAAACATGTCGAGCGTTTTCCGACTTAAAATACGTGAGTGACCCGTTCATAATATATTTGATATGATTTTGTATGATAGGTATATATATATAAACATTATGTTTGACAGTTTGTATTTTCCTCACGTTAATGTGGTGAACACTTTTGTGTTTCTCTCGGTCTCGCAACGCTCGAGATTCAAGATAAGACGAGGGGTTAATTAATCAAGCCTTGTAAAACAAATAACTATTAACAATATATCTTGTTTATATCTATTGATACTTTTTGGTGGCGTTGTGAAATAGCATGCAACCTGAATATCCTGATTCTGAAATATCTAAGCCTGGAAAAGTCAATAATTACCAACTCACAGCCAAAACGTACTTACATAATACCAATGGCTGAAAAACAAATTTACACGAGACGACTGCTAAAATAACAACGCAAAGTATTTTTGGAAGTAAATACTCAGGTTTCATAATTTCCATTTTTTCCTATAGCGAAAGAGTTCCTGGTAAAATTCAATGATATTTCGTAGTAAAGTTGCGTTTCCGAACCGGAAAACATTAAATTTTCTGTAAATACCTATGTTTGTATGTCGCCTATTTATCTTTAAATACATAAGGTTATTTACTATACTCGTATAGGGTCTCGTGGAACACATTTAGATGTTAATTGTCATTAACAAGAATAACGCGACTAAATTTAATTATTCCACCTTTAAAGGGGCCCACTCATTAACAGTCCGCCAGACGGTATCGGCCTGTCAGTTAGAACAACATTTTGACAATTCCGAACAACTGACAGGCCGATACCGTCCGGCGGACTGTTAATGAGTGGGCCCCTTTTATTCGACGTTTCAGACAGGTTGCACTAGCTGTGGTCACGGAAGACAGCCAATTTTTTTCGCGATTTCGGGGTTGCTCCTATAGTTAATAGTTGCTCAGTATGACCTATATTATATTCACCCCGTAAATTATTGCAGGTGAATAAATAAACACGCTGTATTGGTATTACCAAGACATAGCAGGCAAAAGGTCTTAAATTGAATTTTCTAGTATCTCAAGTTTCGCTCAGCAATATTTGAATCAGCAACATGATTTTTTTAAGAGTTGACTTTATTTAGAACTAAAAACAAATTAACTAAAATATAATATGATTAATTTCACTAACAATTTAAAAAAAAATTAGTATTTAATATTAAGTAATCAAATTAAATTTCTCTGGCCTTCAGCTAGGTAGGTATATGTTCATCAACTCAACTACACAACGTTTATATTTAAATACCCATAAAAAAGAATACGAAACAAGTTCTTGAGTAAAACTGCCCTTAAGGCACTGAGAGAATATGAAAAGTTTTTAGGCTTCCATGCGGCCGCTCGCTATGAAAGAAATTTAGAGCAAGTATACCTATTAAATCGCTCGTTTATAATGTAAGTATTCCTTAAGTTATATTAAATATACGCTTCCCTTGTTTGAGATATGTATATTATTAAGAAATATATAGCCTCTGGGTTTTAACTATCTTTTAAAAACAAGCATCGCCAGCATCCCTCCCTGTGAGGAGCGTAGGTTCGGATCCTACCGACTGCGCCATGTAAAATATGTATTGTGACGGAGGAATAAATGACACACGTAAGCTGGTTATAAGACTGATCTTTATTTCACTACCCACACATATCCAAGTAGGTATATATATGACAACGAGGAACAAAGTTTGTATTAAACAGGCTGAGAATATAATTTTACAATCTCCTCACAGCATTCCTTATTCTGATCTTTTTATGGCAAGCGATTTAAATATTCACTTGAGAATAGCTATTAGACATGATTCAAATCGCTAGATTGAAGCGTTGCCAAACGCGACTGAAGTAAGAGTGGCCATTTAATAGAGAAACGTAAGACATTCTCACATAGCCAAGCCCTTAATGGAGGTAACTGGAAAAACGCGCAGTTGAGGACCAACTATGTAAGGGCCGGTACAGACGGACTGCAACCCGACTGCAACTTGTATGGGAACTGCACGCCGATGCTGCAGTTGGCGTGCAGTCGGCGTGCGGTTCCCATACAGATTGCAGTCGGGTTACAGTCCTAAGTGGTGAAGATGCAAATGTTGTCGCATAGAGCGATGGCTGAAGGAAGCGGCAGGGATTAATCTGAGCAAAATTCTTTGAGATCTAATTTTAAACGTTTATTAAAATTTTAATCAGACCGAGTATCTATAAGTAAGGGCTACTTTATTTAAAGTTGTACACTACACTTTTTTGTTAATTTGGATTGTTTTATGTTATTTCTACTCAGAAAAAAAAAGTGTAGTGTAAAAAAAAAAATCATGGAAAATTTTGAATAAATCAACTGTAAAATAATATTTTGATAGGACCCACCGACCACATCACGCTTTCGTACTTTTCTACATTAACTATAGCACACCGCTGAACCAAGAGTTGGAAGTATTCCTAAGTACTCGGCTGGAAGGAGCCCAAATATGCTGATATCGCGGCAACTGCTGGAAATCAGCGCCGTATTGAAAAAAGATGATAAGAATGGAGGTTGGAACTAAGGTTTTGCACATTTAGGTTACCAAGACCTGCACTGAACGATAACAGCGGTGGCGACAATTTTATTATTTTACAGTAGGTAAGTATAGTATGTAGTGCTACTATATCGTACTAGTGCGATAATTCGCACATTACGTAACTATGTCGAAAACTGAAAGGGCCAATTTTATTTCAAATTTAGTATGGCAGCGCAACCGTTTATTTCAGTTCCGCCCACAATTACGACCAGTAATGTGTAATTTAAAAATCTCAACAAAAATTTAGCTTTAAGGGTGTAATTAGGATATTATAGTATATAATGTTGTAAAATATAACTCGGTTGTGCTGCTGAAATCGCAGCATTATACAAGTTAAATTGCATTGCATTTATCACCTCGCGCCTCATGCTTTTTCTAAAATCTTCATAATATCTGTGTCATCTGTGACTTAGGACCGTACAAACGGAACAGTACAAATACCTAATATTTATCTTAATTCTGTCAAGCACGATATAGCTTTGAAATACATTTATATATTTTAAACCAATTTCTGTCGGCCGGTGTAACACATAGTTCGCATGTCCCAATTTTTTTGTTAGTAAAAAAAAATAGTTTATATAGTTTATAGTATATATTTAGTAGTTATGCAAACATTTCTTTCAATGTGGTACAGAATATTAGGTACTACTAGTTCGTGTCTCCTTTCAAGATTCTTTTCATTATTCACCAGCAAACTATCAAACGGTTCAAATGTAAGCCCATTTGGTCGGAAAAATATAGCCCGCGAGGAAACGAACCGAATAACATGTGTGGAATTCAAATAGTGTAGTTAAATATTGAAGAACTCGTTCAAATAGAAATATAGACTGACATTGGCGGTTAGCAATCAACCGAGTTGTTCAGTTCGAATGTTTCCACTGAAAAGTTGGATTTATGTATTTTACGATCGCTCTAATAATATGTAGTCTTTAGGCCAATTCGAAGTTACATTTTGATGTCTAAATGATGTCTAAATGCATGTGCATTTTGCTCGTACTTCGTGTATTGGCGAAACCGAGACGCACGGGCGAATAATAAAAAAGTGACATCATTTAGATATCGCACCGTAAGTATCAACTGAGAGCCTAGCGCGAACCACGTTCGACGTGAAAAAGTGAGGGGAGGCCTTTGCCCAGCTGTGGGACATTATAGGCTCCTAATTATATTAATTAGATATAAGTAAATTATTCTTTTTAGATTTATCTGTGCCATATTAACGCAAAACAATCAATAATAATTCATTTTCCGCTGTTCCATAATATATTATGTTTACGTTGTTTCCTAGTATTACGAGTACGTTGTAGTACGTTATGAATTTTGCAAATGCAAATGTAAGTAGGTAATAGGCAGGAGTGCTAATAAGATCAGCACTCTAATAGGTACATTTTTAAGCAACATTCACGAAATATTTTATACTTTATTATTTTATAATTGCCTTATTTTTATTTTTATTAATTCAAATAACCTATGTTGCACGTGAAAAATCTTGCACATAAGCAGATAATAGGATATGTATTAAAGAACTAGGTACATATATGACCGAATTTACACATTTGTATTACAGTTTTCGTTATTTGACACCGCCTTAGAAAATCAGAGAATGATTCTTTGGAACATCTTATAACGATAACGACTGACAAAGATTTTCTTAATGGAGCAAGTTCCTCTGACCTTTCATTTCATCGAGATAAAAGGACTTTCGACGCAGGTACTTATTTCAAATGAATAATTGGTCGACCTCGATAAAATACCCGTGATTCAGTGAATGTCTCGCTTTTATTCGCGATATCTTTGTATTGTTTAGTTTCTTTTAAAGGTTTCCAACAAAACGTTATTGTCAGATGTTCTATTGTCTATATTCTTTGTTTCGGCTTTTATCAACTAACGGAGCACATTTTTGGCGAAAATAACGCATAAATGAGCATGTAAACCAAGTCATTGGGCATTGTTTCGACTTTCTTATATATGGTTCCGTATTGAACACTTATAAAACGGTTTTTAAAGAACCAAATCGTCGGGTGACAAGCCAAAGTCACTAAGTAGGTACTATCAAAAAATTAAAGTAACAATGCACTTTATTACATTTGTAACACGGTTTATTGTCCAATAATTTCAATGGTGTTAGTTAGTGACTTTTGCTTGTCACCCGACGAAATATCTACACCTACATATTTTGCTCTGCCAAGGATACATGTTTGGATGCATGAAACGTTATCATGTAAATGGACAAAGTACCTACTATGATGGTGGTGGGATGATGTTTAGCAAAAATGAGTCATCCCACATCCATTTTGCAATAAAATGTCAACTTTAAGCGTCAATATTTTGAGTTGACATCTTATTGCAAAATTAATGTGGGTTGACACATTATTGGGTATCAGCATCCAATGTATAGTACTCTACCTCACTCTACCCATATAATATAATAAGTATGTACCTACCTAGGCAGGTAGATATCATATTACTATACTGGTTCAAATTTTTACTGCGTGATATATTGAAAGAAAGCTTTTTCAAGAAATGTCTTTTCGAATCGTGATTTAAAAATCACCCTAATATTTTTGATTAGAATTAAGGTCAGTCAAAACTAACCTAACCTACTGAGAAATTATTAGTAGATGCATGGAGTGGAAAACCAACGGTTAAAATGTTTTTGAAGTGAAAATTTCTTTAGCGGCGCTGTGCACTTTTTGTTATGGGGAAAAAAATGTTAAACTCGCGAGAGCGTACGACGACGTAAGACGTAAGACGGACACGTGACCTGATCGAAAAACTGTTACAATGTCATTGAGTTTTCACTTCTGCCGGTACTCCCGGAGTGCAACCCGTTGTTTTTTCTACATTTTCGTAAGTACCACCTCAGTTAATTTACACTTTTCATATAACTCCAACAATTTGAAGCAAACATTAACTTTTATCGATAACCAACATTCGTTAAAAAAAAGTCGGCAAAATTCCCAATTCGACTAAAACCCTAATCCGGGCGCTTAAAAAAACTCAAACCTCGTCGCTATCCAGCGGTGCTGCCAATTTGGATGGGTTCCAAAATCAGGCCACAACTTTACGTTAATCTTACGTTGCAAATTGGTCGGATTATCCATAGTTTAATAGGAATTACAAGACCTTAAGTCGTGTTGACAGGAGAGACTCTCTCTTGTATTGTTATTAACGATTTTCCTTTGATATCTCCGTTATTTTATTGGTGATAGGTAATTCGGCGTTCTGAAGACCAATATCATGTAAAATGAGTGTGTTTGACCCTTTATAAGGCTTTATGAAATCAGGAATTATGCAAAATTGAACCCTAAAAATAAATTTCAAAATCAGATGGGAACTATATTCCCTCTACCGAAAGGCTTAATCTTTTACAGTCATGAAATATTCAGAGTAGATAGCAGAAATTCTTAGAAGTAAGTAAGTATATTTTCAAAGGTAAAATAATAGCCGATCCTAACCACTAAAACCCAACCGTTAAAGTTTCGTAGAAATAGTTGTTGCTTATTTTAAATTTTTTGGGTTCTATTTAATAATAAACATAAACAACCGTTATAATACTTTTTCATCACACTTGCTCGAAAAAGACCTTTTTTCATGCAGATAAACTGAAGGACAAAGGCCTATATTGATCCCACGGGAGTTATGGATTGTGATCTATTATTTATCTCACTAATTCATACGAACCATGTAGGTTATAAGTAAAATACTTTGATTAAAGTCAAGGTTTAACTTTTAAAATAAAGACGTTTAGGTATTATTTAATATTTTTGTTTATGTTTAAAAATATTTAATTTGATTAATATAATAGCCGTTCAAAATATGTTTACACAATTTTCAATCGTGGCAGAATGCCGGATACGTCTGTGCCATCGATGCCTAACCTGTCAAAAATTACAATATGGCGGACGAATGTTTTCAAAATGTCGCCGTTAAGAATTATATCGCTTAAAATTTAGTTTTTTCTTCGCAAGTGTGATTAGAACCAAGGTACATAATTAACATAATATTATCTTCTTTTCTTCAGCTAGTATGCGCCCACTGTTGGGCATAAGCATTTCCAATTTTCCTCGGAGCAGCTTATGCTTATGTTATCGGTGCCAAGCTAATAGCTTTACTGACTTTACATACCTACATATGCTATCACATATACCTACTTATATCCTATCGCTTTCTTTCAAATAACTTCTTTGTTTATATTCTGCCCTGAGTTTGTTCCTCTAATCTAAATTTCAAAATATCTATTCCTGACTGATTCAATATGAATTAATAAATAAGTAGGTCACTCAGACTGGAGCTCGGCGTTCTGATTTTACTATTTATCGAAGTTTCGATATACCTATCACTATACCGAAATTCAACTTTATCGGTTCAGCGATTTAAGCGTGAAGAGATAACAGACAGACAGACAATGACTGACATGACATACACACTTTCGTATTTATAATTAATATGGATAAAAATATCAAAATACAGCTCCCGAGCCACATTTCACGTTCCAATTTCACAGAATCTTACCATCACCACAAGCCTTTGCGTCTTTTGCAGACGACAGTTTAATAGAATCTTATAGAAGGTCAATTATAAAATTTATAAAGTGGTATTGATACCTAGTTGGGATTACTTCACTAATCAATGGAATTGAGGGAAGTCCTCAACTCTTATGAACATATTTTATTTTATTAATTTTATCTAAAACCACCCGACCCGGGACCCGGGTATGTCCTTAAACTACGTCCAAGACCACCGGTGGACGGGCAGCAGCGTCCCTCAAATTCGGTGTACTCGACTGCGATCGCCAACCCGCCTGCCAAGCGTGGCGATTATGGCATTCACCCCCCATCATGATGAGCACAATAAAACCACGGCCCCGAGGTTCCGGCGACCCCCGGTGCTCTGGCTATGGTAGCGGTCAGGGCATTAGCGGGGTCAGGGGTGCTAAGAATCTCCGGCCAAGATCCGGCTACCCGCCCCGACGACGACTGGCCCTGGTAACACACAACATACGCACTATGAGGACTGACGAAAAGATCTGCGAGCTGGAAGAGGAACTGAGCAGGTTACACTGGGACATTGTAGGGTTATGCGAAGTCCGTAGAGAGGGGGAGGACACGACAACCCTGAAGTCTGGTAACTTGCTCTACCACCGGGAGGGCGACCAACAGTCCCAAGGTGGTGTCGAGTTTCTCGTTCACAAGTCCCTCGTAAACAACATAATAACCATCGACAGTGTGTCGAGCAGGGTGGTATACCTAATACTCAGAATATCCAAAAGATATTCGCTGAAGGTCATTCAGGTATACGCACCGACCTCGTCACACTCCGATGATGAAGTAGAAGCTATGTATGAGGACGTAAGTAGGGCCATACATACTTCTAAAACCTACTTTACTGTTGTTATGGGGGACTTCAACGCAAAGTTGGGCAAGAGAAGCGGGGATGAGTTGAGAGTGGGGCAATTTGGGTATGGGCAACGGAACCCTAGGGGTCAGAGGCTGGCCAACTTTCTGGAGAGAGAGGAACTCTTCATGATGAACTCTTTCTTCCAGAAGCCGCCTCACAGGAAATGGACCTGGATGAGTCCTGACGGTTCCACGAGAAACGAGATAGACTTCATCATGACCGACAAGAAACGGATATTCAGTAATGTCTCTGTGATCAACAGGGTAAAGACCGGTAGTGATCACCGAATCGTAAGAGGCACACTGATGAATATCAATATTAAACTTGAAAGGTCCAGCCTGATGAAGTCTACGCTCCGACCTACTCGAGCCCATGTTCAAAACCCCGAAAGCTTTCAACTCGAGCTCTCTAACCGCTTTGCTTGCCTAGAGAACTTGGCTTCAGTGGACGAAATCAACGACGGGCTAGTGGAAACTGTCCACACAGTAGGGTCTAAGTTTTTTAGACCCCGCCGTAAAGATAGACCTCAGAAATTGACCGAGCAAACCTTAAACCTCATGGCTGAACGACGCTCGCTACAGTTGCAGTCTCCCGATGACGCGGAGTCATATAGGCAGCTCAATAGACGTATATCTAAGTCCTTGCGACATGATCTGCGTCTCTTTAATACTAACCGTATTAAAGAGACTATTGAGCGAAACCAAGGCTCCAAAGTGTTCGCAAAGGACAAGTCTGGGCAAAGCCAGCTGACAAAGCTGAAACGGGAAGATGGCAGCATAGCGTCGAGCAAAGCGGAGGTTTTAGGTGAGATCGAGAGGTTCTATGGACAGTTATACATTTCGATCGCAAAGCCCGTTGACAGCTTGGTAGGAGATCTAAGAGCCAAGCTGTCCCGACATTATACCGAAGATATCCCGGACATCAGTCTGTACGAGATTAGGATGGCCCTGACGCAGCTTAAGAACAACAAGGCGCCGGGCAAAGACGGAATCACTTCAGAGCTTCTGAGAGCGGGTGGAACACCGGTACTTAAAGTCCTCCAGAAGCTCTTTAATTCCGTCTTGTCCGAGGGCATAACGCCTGAAACATGGAATAGTGGCGAGGTGGTGCTGTTCTTCAAAAAAGGTGATAACAACCTATTGAAGAACTACAGACCCATCACGCTTCTGAGCCATGTCTATAAGCTGTTTTCAAGGGTCATCACGAACCGTCTCGAACACAGACTTGATGACTTCCAGCCTCCCGAACAAGCCGGTTTCCGAAAAGGCTATAGTACCATAGACCACATCCATACGCTGCGGCAAGTTATACAGAAGACCGAAGAGTATAACTTGCCATTATGCTTAGCGTTTGTGGACTATGAGAAAGCCTTCGATTCGGTGGAAACATAGGCGGTGCTTGAGTCTCTTCAGCGATGCCATATTGACTATCGGTACATCGAAGTGTTGAAGTATTTGTATAGTAACGCCACCATGTCAGTCCGAGTACAGGAGCAGAGCACGAGGGCGATTCCATTGCGAAGAGGCGTAAGGCAGGGAGACGTTATCTCTCCGAAACTGTTTACTGCCGTAATGGAAGACGCCTTCAAGCTCCTGGAATGGGAAGGACTTGGCATCAACATCAACGGCGAATACATCACTCACCTTCGGTTTGCCGACGATATCGTAGTCATGGCAAAGTCGATGGAGGAACTCAGCATGATGCTCGATGACCTCAACTGAGTTTCACAACGGGTGGGCTTGAAAATGAACATAGACAAGACGAAACTTATGTCAAATGCCAATGTTGTGCCCATCCCAGTCTCTGTTGGGAACTCGGTACTCGAAGTTGTTGACTCGTACATCTACCTAGGACAAGTAGTCCAATTAGGTAGGTCCAACTTCGAGAAAGAGGTCAACCGCCGAATCCAACTCGGTTGGGCAGCGTTCGGGTAACTACGTAATGTCTTTTCGTCCGACATACCTCAGTGCCTCAAGACGAAAGTCTTTAATCAATATGTGTTACCAGTGATGACTTACGGCTCCGAAACGTGGTCTTTCACTATCGGCCTCATCTCAAAACTCAAAGTCGCTCAACGAGCTATGGAGAGGGCTATGCTCGGAGTTTCTCTACGTGATCGAATCAGAAATGAGGAGATCCGTAGACGAACTAAAGTCACCGACATAGCCCACCGGATTAGCAAGCTGAAGTGGCAATGGGCAGGCCACATTGCAAGCAGAGAAGATGGCCGATGGGGCCGAAAAGTGCTCGAGTGGAGACCACGGACTAGCAAGCGCAGCGTAGGACGTCCACCCACAAGATGGACAGACGATCTTGTTAAGGTCGCCGGAAGACGCTGGATGCGGGTCGCTTCCAACCGGCACGTATGGAGGTCCAAGGGGGAGGCCTATGTTCAGCAGTGGACGTCTTATGGCTGAGATGATGATCTAAAAACCAAGTATTTGAATTAAAACAGTGCTGTTTGGCGAAATGAAACTGCCCATGAAGACCAGAATGGTACTCGTCCATGACAAGTTTTTAACGTCTTGAAGCTAATTTTATTGTAGTTGTTATACCTAATATATTTGTAAGCATTGTCAGCTCAAGTTCGAGAATGCTTCCCCGGTTTTCGTTAACCCGGATACTGTCCCAATTAAGCACTCAAGGGGCCAAAATCTGTTGCCAAACTAACAGCTGAGACGAGTAAAAGTTGAGACTGCCACTAACGGTAGGTAGACTCTTCAACGATAAACATCAACAAGCTCATATAAATGACACACAACAACAACACACACAGAAAGACGAACAATGCAACGAACGACGAGTGAACGAATGATGCACGCTGCTGTCGCTGCTCTTATTACCCTCCTGGAGGAAACCTCCTGCAATTTTGACCAGATCCACTTTGGTCGACCTTGTGGTCTGTGTAGTATGAGACCCTGTCATTGGCATTTTACCACCATTTTGGATAGAATGCATCCAAGTCGTACCACCATCTCCTTTCCAGTCTGCCAGCACCCGGTCTGCACCATTTATGGTGTTCCGTGGGTCGCACTCGGTAACCATTTTTGTCCACCTTTATGGGTGCATGCGGCAAACATGTCCAGCCCAGTCCCACTTAAGCTTAGCGGATTTGACACCTACTCGTACATCTACAACTCTATTCGTAGAAGGTAGCGTTATGGTTCAAAATATGTGTACGTCAAATTGTCACTCAAAGTTTTTATCCACATCGAAAACATCAGTACTTCTGATGATCTCATTTCTAAATAAACATATTGAGTAAGAGGTCTCGCTAAGTTCACGTGATTCTAACACCATATGTACAGTACGCTGCAGAGATAACTGACCCATCCTGCAAACAAGTTTCTATGCAGCCAACAACTTTACAAGAAGTGTACAAGAACCAACAACTTTATTTTATATGCTGATAGAAAGTATTTATTTTATAATTCGTCTTTGCTAACAGTAAGGTAACTGGCGTATCTTTAACGGGGATTGTTAATTTTTTTTGGCCAATTTGCTGCTGGCGCGGGGCCAGGTTTCGAACTCGGATCTGCGCGATAAAAAAACGAAGATTCTCGGCTTACACGAGTGTGCCTGTGACCGTTATGATGGTGCTTTACGAGCACAGACTATTTACACAGACACCGCATTATGAATTGAAATGAATTATGAATTACAAAGAGCACAAGGCGAACACACAGGACACACAGTTATAAAATGCAATTCGAGCTGTACAATTGAGTTGTATCCTGCACCATTTCATACTATTAACCGCCCAGGTATACGGTATACCCATAACTAAACCATAATTTTCGTACATAATATTTTTAATTTCTATGAGGTCGTACCTATTTGTGGGCGCAATTGAATTATCTAAAATCATCGCCCGTACATTTCGCTCGTACTTGTCCGTACATGTATAGGCGCGAGCGAGACGCACAGGCGACTGACATCATTTACATCATTTTGATTTCACAATGTAAGATTGAATTGGCCTCTCAGTCCCATATAGTCCTAGCTAGGATGCGGGTAATCAAGTTCGGTCGGAGACGCTTCAGAGAGCTAGATGCGATCAGGGTCTTTAACACATAATCCTGTAATGGTAGTTACATACATACATCTACATTTTGGTAGAATAATTGTTAACATAGCAAAATTCATATTTTTTAACATTGAGGTGACTTATAACACATTAATAAATGTATGGTACATTCATAGATACAAACATTGCAAGTTAAATAAAAGCTTGTAACAAGCCGGTCTGCGTCCAAAGTAATCAAAAAAACCTAGATCTAAAGTGATTTTTAAAACTTATATATTTAAAAAGAAATCTTAGAAGAAATATCTCGCAACACGATTTACGACGAAAGAATGCCTCGGGCGAGAATTAAATATTTCTTTCAGAGAAACGAGCCTTGATTTTGTTATGATACGACCTTGAGTCGCAGTACATCGCACGCATCAATAAGTGCGAGCAAAATGCCTAATGTCACGACTGTATACCGCGCGCGTTTTGTAAAACTAGAGTAATTAGTAGTACATGACTATGGAGAGTGTATGATCGAAAGGTTTAATTTATGACCCATTTCTTACCTTGTCACAGTGACTTTAGTATGAGGTCTCTAGCGACTTTCATATTGATTGTCACTGTGACAAGGTACGAAATGGGTCATTAATTAATAATTTCAACCGTACATGCAGCACTTGTTTATTGGACTGAAGCAGCGACAGAATACAGTCGAAGCTCTCAATACCTACTTATTTGATTTCGGGAAACGGTTCATATGACTGACACTTATCTAACACATTCACTGAAAGTTAGTAACACCCCCCGTCCGCTTTAAATATTACCCAACACACAATTTCCTGCTAATAAAAAAAGTTGTGATTGGTAATTAAAAGTTATGATTGGCTAAAACAAAACTCTGTAATATGTCAAACTGCGCGAGGCATTACACTTTTAAGTTTTCGATTTAGCCACATTATGGTAGACCATCCAAAGCGGATGGTGTTTATATTGTATTCCTATTCAATATTCATTAAGTTTCCATTAAAGAAGGGAACGTAAATAAACATTACAACGGGCAATTTTTAGGTCAATTTGTAAGCTAGTAGTAACGATTCATCCTCTAAATTGGAACCCTTTCTGCCATTAAACGGACCCGCAAAAATTGCTGAGATTTATTCCCTGCGGACGATTTTTGCTTTTATAAAGACGTTCTTTTAAGATGTCCAAAGCCTTTATTCTTGAGTAAAGAAACAACTTTGAAAGTATCTAAGAGTGAACATTTTTTATTACTCCGTAATATCTCTCTATCTGTAATCGTAGATTTTTTATTTAAAGACTAAATTCGGTCTAGATCTATGATAAAGTGAACAGCACTGAATTAAAATCAAAAAGTAAAATATAGTTATAAGTCATTAGAATATTTAGGTTATTATAAAATTAATTTTTACTATATAAAGCTTTAAAAACTCAAAAAGAAAATATTACATTAATAGTTTTCTATATTATACAGGTTGGAACATTTCTAAAGACTGAGCTGAAAGGGTATTATCTAAGTGATTTACAATCGAGTTATTATAATCGTAAAGCCGGATTAAAAAGTAGGTAAAACAAAATTATTAAAATGAATTTTATTTATATCAGTGACAACCCTACAAAGTTATTTAAATTTTAAATTGACTCATGTCATGTCATGAAACATACAGATTTTTGCACTAATGTTTAACAAACTGTATCTCAAAAACGGTTAGAAATATTAACGTGATTAATAAGTGAAGTCCTTCGTTCTGTTCCACCCTAAATATTACCTAATTCAAATTTCAACCGGCCAAAAACAGTATTTCTTCCCTATACCTAAAGTAAATAGGTTTGCGTAAACATTGTATTTGACACATAAAAACTTTCCTACCTCCGGGCCCTTTCAACGAATTTCTTGGAACTCAAATATCATTTGATATTAACCAGAAGTAAGAAAAACACGGTGAAGAAACCCGATTCCTACTAAATAATTTTTTTCCCCATTTTACTTGGAAAGATCGTGTAAATCGTGGAAGATCTGGCTTCATAGGATTAAGTTCAGAAAATTACTTTTTATGCTGCTAAAATACGTACACCTTAAAAATTATAACGTATAAGTAATGGTAACATTCCATTTCTGACCGCAGCTGCACTACTGGTACTGAACGCGTCGGTGTTATTGTCAATTTCCATAGTAAAATGAACAGTAGGTAGTGCAGCTGTCGTTGGAAATGGACTGTCACCTTAAGGTAAGTACCTATTGAGTCGCCTAAGCTTTGTACCGAATTGAATAGAACAAACTGAGGAAGTGTTAAGTTATAACATTGCCACACTTTGTCATTGCTAATGCCATGCAAAGCTAGCTTGGTCCAATCTTAATTACCTACGCTCCTAAATTAATCTACGGTTTGCTTTATACGTGGCCAGTCCTGACATTTATTTACATTATTTCCTTTTCATATAATACCATGGGGTATTCAAATATTACATTCCTTATATTACACAAGCTCAGAAAAGGTTGGTATAGCAATAACGAGTATTTTTTTATGTTATACCCACACATTATTATAGGTCGCAATTATAAAGGTATCATAACATTTCTCGAGTCAAATTACTTTTTATCTACTACATCATTACTGCCAATAAAATAACATATCTCCCGTCAAAGAGTAATAAGCATGAGTGCTCACTCCATACAACAGTTTTCTTACCTAAACGCTTATTTTTTTCGTAGTCGACATCTAGCGGCGTCAAGTAGCGGATTTATCAGTACCGCTACTTGACACTAGATATCACGAGCATCGCAACTGACGAAAAGTGTATTGCTCAACAATTTACAACTTATTACAAGCTGAAGGAGTTCCGGTTAATCCGGTTATATATAATATTAGCTGAAAATTGTTGAGCATTAGACTTTTCGTTCGTCGCGACATCTATTGTCAAGTAGCAGTACTGATAAATCCTTTACTTGACGCTAGATGTCGACTAAGAAAATAATAAGCGTTTTGGTAAGAAAACTGATGTATGGAGTGAGCACTCTGTGCTTACAAATTTTTCTATGCTCTCGTTGCTATGCATCCGACTTAGGAATCGAGGTGGAGAAAATACCATAATAATTATACGGAAAAGTAACAGCAGAGCAAATTGATAATTTTCAACAAAAGTTCCATGCGAGATGAACTACTGATTTTGATTGTCATTTCCGTATAATTCTTCTTTGTCGGTCCCTTATTACTGAGGATCGTGACCATTTGGTTTGGCAGCTCCTGTAATTTGTCTCCATCGGTCTCAATCTTCCCTAGCCCTCACCGCTTGGAGGAGTTTGCCTGAGGTGGTCTTCTTAACTTGGTCGGACCATCTAGTTGGTGAGGGGCCCTGCGGTCTTTCGCCTTCCATTTTTCCGAGCACGACTGTTTTCTCCAATTTTCTTTCCTTATATTAAACGTTCTGAAACTGAAAGTATTATCAAACAAATACCTTCATACATACCATACCTGACTGTTACATTCTACGGTACTTAGTAGCAGTCTACGATACTGTAGTACCTCCCGGTCCCCCAGATATTTTATTAGATAACCGACAAATTCCACTAAGCACAGTCATTGTTATATACAGAATTACTGTGGCTAATAGTTATAGGCTTCGGTACATATTTAATATGAAATATTATTTGCATTCCATGCAATCTCAGTTGATTAATATTATTGAGCGAACTGTAATTTTGCAATAAACCACAGCCTGGATTAAAGGCGGTTATCACACTGATGCAGTTTACAGATGCGACGCCGATGTGATAACCACCTAAGCCGCCTAACTGACATGCACCTTAGTATAGATAGATAACTACCTATTATGTACTTTGTGTCTTAAACAGGGCAAAAATACAATTACACGATGCGACGTTGTGTCGTGTCACTTCGCTACGTCGTGTCGTAAACTGTCAATATTATTTGCCGTGTTATATTTTTCTCTTCTTTCTGCGACTTCTCAATAGCATGCAATCATAATCATAATCATAATCATTTATTCAATGCATCCATGGTATTTTACATAGGTGTTAAATGTCTAATAAGTACAAACATGGACCCTACTAGGGTGTAGCATTTTACATGTACATATTCTTACCCAGTGGGTGAATATTGGCTTACAACTACAAAAGGAAGACTATCTTAACATTTATCATTATTATACAAGTTCTATATTGCACTCATCACATTATACCTACATCACATCATTCACATCACATAATCGAGGCTTAAGCCCCTGCTACATGGCAGCCGACAAGCCTACTAACCGTCTGACCTAGGTCTGTCCTTGGTGTGTGGGTCCGTCTGAGTTGTCTGGCTAGACGGTGGCAAACCACAGTGTGTTCAGAACTCGCGGACGGACAACACGTATTGCAAGCGCACAAAATGGCCCCTAACCTTTCAGAAAGTTGGCGTGGCATTAGTACCTACTCAGTGGCGTATGGCCCTAAGGGCGGCGTATGCCACCCCTGGCGGATTGCATTTTGTTTTTCTTCCTTCACTTCTGGGGCGGCAAAACTTATTGGCCGGGGTGCCAAATTTCATAACCTACCTACTCATACTAGTGCAATGACAAAAAAATAAGTTTTTGGCAAAAAAATAATATTTGGTACAAGCTTTTATTGCTGACTGTACTTTTCTTTCCAGAGGCATCTAATACTCGTCGAGACAATTCTAAAAACCCCAAACACAATTAGGTCGCGTTGTTCTATCACAGGGTTCCTATGGCCACCTCCTGTCTCCATCATCAGATCAGCTCTATGGTACCATAATAATGCATTGTCACCCGACTTATATATGTATGCAAATTTTCAGCTCCATCGGAAACTAGAAAGTGGGTCTAATTTAACTTGCAAGATTTGACCCGTAAAAACATATTTACATACTTACTCGTACATTAGGTATATTGCAAGTTAATAAAAAGTTTGTAAAAAAAGAACCCCTTGTATACCCTTGTATATGAATGAAACGCTGGCTCAAAAAACGGCATTTGTTGAGTCATTTCAACTTAATGAATTCGCTGGACTACGCTACGGGGACATACATAACTTTCTGAGAATGAAGAGGAAAGTATTTGATGAATTATTAGAAATGCTACTGATTACCCATGGCATGGCTATTAACCACACGAGCGCACACGCGCGTCCTTCAAGCGAAATGGCCTAGTGCGGTCGGCGTCGGGCGGCTACACGGTTCCGGACCGACCGCTCAGACCGCGGTCGCTGGCGCGCGCTCGCATGCCAAGGGCGTCCGGAGGTCAAACGAAATTTTGTTGGTAACAACTGTCTACACGGTCCGGGACAGACCAAGGCCACGCGGTTTGGGGGCTTGTCGGCTGCCGTGTAGCAGGGGCTTAAGCTTGATCTTCGAAGAAATCCTGCATGGAGTATGGGCATAAATGCAATAAGTAGGACTTTAGTTTTTTTTATAAAAGTTGTGAATTTTTTTTCGTTTAAGATATGTTGGGGAATTTTATTAAAGATTTTTATAGACATTGCATGCGGACCTTTATTGTACATTTGCAGCGTAACAGGGGCACTCACAAAGGTTCTATTTCGGTGGCGCAAGTTATATGTTTCTGAACTTTGGTATTTATTTTCATCAAAAAGATCATTATTTTTTCGAACAAATTTGCAAGTTTCTAAAATATACAAGGCTGTAAGTGTTAAAATTTTTAATTTAAGAAAGTAAGGCTTGCAACTTTCCTCATCTCTTTTATTTACAAGTATCCTTATACATCTCTTTTGTAGAATGAAGAGATCTTTAACATTTAGGCCCCACAGTATTATTCCATACTGCAGCCATGCTTGGGCAAAAGCATGATAGGCACATACCGCAGTTTTTAGGTCCGTGTTTAATTTTATTTGTCGGAGAGCGTACGCAAAACTGGATAATTTAGCAGCTATTTTATCAGTGTGCGCTTTCCAGTTTATGTGTTCGTCAATTTCTAAACCGAGTAATGAGCTGGTGCTTTTAAGTTCTAATTTGCAATTTCTGAAATGATAATCAATTTTTAAATCTATTTTTTGATGAGGTCTAAATTGTATTAGGTTAGTTTTCTGTAAATTTATTTGTAAATTATGGTCTTCTAGCCAGGTCAAAACTGAAGATGCGTTAAATCAGCGCAGAAAGCGAGCAACCATAATTACATATACAAAGCGAAAAATACCTGTCGAGCTACATGGAATTTAATAAATAAAAAGGTTGGGAACATTAAACAATCTAACCATATTAAACATATTTTAAACAACGGAAAGGTTATATCTAATCCAAATGATATTGCGAATATATTCAACGAATATTATATACATGTATCAAATAATTTTCATACAAACTATAAAGCATCAATGGGGGAATTAAATCGCTATCCGGCCTCGATGTTTTGTTATCCCACGACCCCATTAGAAATATATAAAATAATAATGAAGCTCAAAAATACGAACTCATCTGGCTATGATGAAATAAATTCTAAAATTCTGAAGCTTTGCTCGCATTCAATATCTGAACCTCTGGCGTATATTGTAAACCTTTCGATAGAAGAAGGTATTTTCCCAAATAGTCTCAAAAAATCAACCATCAAACCTTTATACAAAAAAGGTAAGAAAAATGATGTTGCCAACTACAGGCCAATCGCACTGGTTCCTGTTCTTTCTAAAATTTTTGAAAAGGTGATGGCGGAGAGACTTACCGATTTCGCGAATAAACACTCTCTCTTACATCAAAACCAACATGGTTTTAGAAAGAACAAGTCAACGTCGACAGCTGCATTTTCACTGATAAAAAATGTTTTCGATAGTGTGGATAGAGGGCAACCTGTAAGCGTTCTATTCCTGGATATGTCCAGGGCCTTCGATCTAGTATCACACAAAAAGCTCTTAGATAAATTGAATCTTTACGGTGTGAGAGGTAATGTAAATCACTGGCTGGAATCATATCTGAATCACAGAACGCAATGTACTGAAATTGTGAAACAGGAAGGGAACACCTTAGTTAACTATAAGTCTAGCTATATATGTAATCATTTTGGCGTCCCGCAGGGGGGGGTTCTCTCTCCGTTATTGTTCTGTTTTTATATTAATGATCTCCCTAAAGTAACGTCTCATCCGGCTGTATTATTTGCAGACGATACGTCTATTGTCATACCATGCACAGATGAAAATAACTACGAGCAAGAAATTAATCAAACATTACATATGACGATACAGTGGTTAGAAAGTAATAACTTATCAATAAATATAACTAAAACTAAACACATACAATTTCTTTCTCGTAGAGGGAAGGCTAAAATACTAGACATTAATTTTAAGGGGGACCCTGTTGATCAAGAAAAAAGTGTCAAATTCTTGGGAATCCATTTAGATGAATTAGGCGATTTTAAAACTCATGTGGAACAGGTTTGTAAGAAATTAAATAAATTCATTTTCCCACTACGAAGACTACGTGAAACTGTATCGCGAGAGGCGGCACTTGTAGCATACCATGGGTACATCATGTCTATTCTTCGTTATGGTTTGATCATATGGGGAAACTCCACTGATATGACAAAAGCATTTGTCAAACAGAAGAAATGTGTAAGAGCAATATTTTCACTAAAGCCTCTTGACTCGTGTAAACCGGTCTTTAAGCGCTACAAGCTTTTGTCTCTACCCTCTCTATATATTTATGAGATTGCCGTATTTGTCCATACAAACAAGCAATACTTTAATGAAAATGTTGATGTTATAACATACAACAATCGGATGTCAAGGCAAAAAAACCTATTGAATGTACCTAAAGCACGCCTGAAACAAACAACTCGCACGCCTTATTTTATGTGTGTTAAAATATTTAATAAAATTCCTAGCGATGTCAAAAATCTTCCTTTAACGCAATTCAAGAAAAAATTGCATATATGGCTATGTGAATTATGTATTTACTCTATAAGCGAGTTTTTAAATGCTAAGTTTAGTAATAGGAGCTAGTTGTAGTTTAATGTAAGCATTTACATTTATTTTAGTAATAAGGCATCTTTATTTTGTGTGACTTCCAGCCACGAAATCTAGATTTTATATTTGCATGCTTAATTAAGTAGAGTATGGTGGACTATATAACTAATATTGTAACAACTTATTGTAACCCATATTCCGCAAATAAACAATCATTCATTCATTCATTCAACGTCATGGCAGTAACGTGCCGTAAATCGTACTACGAGACGATATCACGTGAAGTAATCAATGCACATCGTAGATTTCCAAGTTACGACGTCGAAACGTGACAAAACGTCGCATCGTGCCATGACACGACGTCGTATCGTGTAATTGTGTTTTGGCTCTTATTTAAGCCTTATTATATGACTAGCTTTATCCAAAGTGCAAATAGATTCTCCGTTGGAATAAAATAGCATTCTATATTCATCTCCGACCTCCGTTTGATTTGAGTTACGGCGAGTAAATAAACAAATAAACTCTATTGGATGGCCCTATCGGGCTTAAATGTAAATATCGATTATATAAAAGGGGACTTTTAAGTTTTCGAATGAGGTACGATGTTCAAGTGTTTTTTAATAGTAACAAGTCATCTTTAATTTTTACCTAAAACACTTTAAATTGAACAGAAAAATTATACCTGTCGCAGAGAGGATGGTCCTAATGGCGGGTGGGCGCATGGGCGTAGTACCTCGATGTATTGACTTCACAGCTAACTCAGTATTCTACCAGTGCATGAAATAAACTTTCGGACTTGTTAACCATACTAGTGCCTACTATATTTCAGTACTAAATGATTAAAATACCTAGTCACTATTGGGATGTATTTGGATTAAACTCAAATTAAAGGATGACATAAAATCGTCCAAGTCTTTATTCAAATCAAGCTAGGCCGACTCCAACCGTACACCTCTGACCCGAGAAGATTTAATTCCTTCTCAATTGGAGAAGGGTATGCCAACATGGGACCGGCAACAAACTAGGCGGGACACATCTTTTCAAAACAACACATCTTTTCTTCATTTTACAAAGGTAAGCTTCTAATCACACGTAAGAAATCAAAATAACACTTAGAATAAAACACAGCTAAATCGTTAAAGAACGTAAGACTCAATAAGCTTTCAGAATAATCCTTCAGGTATAAGCCCTCAGGAACGGCGAATTAGGCACGAGGTTGGCTAACGTCCGATCTCTAGCGCGGCTCAATCAAGTCTGCTGGCGGAACCTCACCGCTCCCGCCTCGAAGTCAAGTTGGCAAACCTGTTCGACCGGTCTACCAACATAACGACAAAACTGCCAACTCGTGCCTACGTTCACCCAAGAGAAACCTCTTGACGTTCCAAAGCCTTCTACCTGTCATCTTAGTTCAACAACACGCCAATAGGTGGCGTTACTCTCTACGTTATGAATTTCGTTACAACCAAGCAATAAGCAGCCCAACATTGCTAATCGATTTTACACAGGCGTCCAAAACAAAAGAACTGTAACGCTGCAATACGTCCTTCTGGAGTAATGCTCCGACATACCTATTAATAAAAAAAAATATTACTAATGAAAAATGTATGCCAAAAATGCCTTTCAAATTGTTGGTAGAGGGCTAGTACTCTTCAAAATGCTGGATCGATTAGTATCAAATATAGGTATCACCGCAAGGAAACTAGCATTCAACTAAAAAAAACCGCATCGAAATCGGTCCATCCGTTTGGAGAGTTACTATGCCTTAAACAGACATTGGCGTCAAACATATAACACCCCTCTTTTTGCGTCGGGGTTTAAAAACTAGTGTTTTCCCTTTTATTAGCCATAAGTCATAAACTACTGCAAAAATTACGCTTTTTATAATAAACAGAAACCTGTGACACAAAGAGTTAAATATAAATAAAAATTTGTTACAAAACATTGAAAAGCGAGAGAATTCTTCAACTCTCGCGTCAACCCTCGCCGTCTCCACCACCTAACATTTTTCTGAGAGTACTCGACAAAAACTCTTTTAACTTAATTCGCTTTGAACGTAAGCGGGCAAGTTGAAATTAATTCATTTAGGTACTCAACTTTTCGCCTCGTTTTGCACTCAAATATGTACCTTGCCTTGTGTTCACATCGCTTACCTAGTTTACTAGTATATATTACAATCATTCTCTATAGATCCAATCGATAGATCTAAAATGTTTGACTAGTGGCTCTGTGAGCTGTCCTCGCGAACCGCCATGGATCCGCTATTTTGAAAAATTTCCAAAAACTGAATCGACTTAGAAATTGTATCCTTGAACCTACTTACAAAATTTCACGAGAATCGGTTGAGAAATGTGACCTGCAGAGGAGAACATGTCCGGACATACGAAAGCATTTTTTCCAAGCTGAAACGAAGACCTTTGCTAGGTCAATTAGTTATAAGGGTCGATCAACTATTTCTTGTTGTTATTCTGTCCCGTCTGCCTGGATACAATATTAGCACACATTGTTAGAACTGTTGAACTGTAGATACCACATTCTAATAACATAACACAGTTTATCGGTCTCCGCCATATTGACGTTCAGACTAGCAATTGTGCTTCTTTCCAAGATACGCATGAAATATAAATCTACACGAAAACATGTCTGTAAGCCATAATACCCATATGAGCGTGTCTGTTATCTCCTTGACTTCCAGTTGAAAGCAACTTAAGGTACTTAAGCGAGCGTGATCGCGACTTGCGGGTGACGCTAGAGATTGATAGGCTTAAGGATATAAAGATACTCTAGAAGTTAGGGGGAATTTCTAGTGATTTATTTTCTTGCGTTTTCTATTTGTTACACATATTATATTGCATATTTTTGTTACAGTTTTATTTACTCAATCTACTCGTAACTCCTGAGGATAAATTTCTGTATTTTTTCAAGTTCGTAGCAAAACCAGTTCAAAACCACCACAAATTGTACTATTGTACATTCGGTATAAGTTTGTCTATCTAATAACCCCCTTATTCATAAACGTTTACTAAAGTTGACAAGCCGATAATAATCGTTTGTCCCTTTCAGACGTATTGGTATGATGGAAAGGGACAAAAGATTATTATCGGCTTGCTAACTTTAGTAAACGTTTATGAATAAGGGGGTAAGAGTTTTCCTCTCATCTAATCGAAGGTTAGCTGGAAGAGACCCCTTATAAGAATAAGATTGCTTTTGCTCGGATCGGCCCCTTGCTTGACTCTTCTAGACGCTTTCACCAACACTCTACAACCGCGATTTCCAAATTAATCATCCAACAAATCAGACGAAACAATGGAGCCATTAGCAATGCAATAGACCCCGGAGATCTCACAAAGCGGTCCCGCGAAAAAATATTATGGGACCGTGAATTGAAAGGAAAACATGCTTTGGAAACCGGGTTTGGCGGTTTAATGTTTTAGGGACGCCCTTTTTAATTTTTAATCGCGGGTTTTTATAGATAATGGGAGTGTTGGTAAGCCTTAATTGTGTACAAAAAATGTCAACAAATGGTCAGAAGTGTGTGTCTTATAAATTATCTCCAAAATTTGAACTTATCCAGTTTCATAGGTAGGATTACTATCAAGTTATTTAACTTATAAATAAATAAATAAGTATTACGGGACAATCTTACGCAAATCGATCTAGCCATACAGTAAGCTCAATAAGGCTAAGGTGTTGTGGGTATACTAGACGGTGATTTATATAATAAATAGTATAGATAAATACTGAAATACATACAAAACATCCATAACTATGGAACAAATATCTGTGATGAAACTGATGAACGCACAAATAAATGCCCTTACCAGGATTTGAAACCAGGACCGCTTCGTCATCAGGGTCACTACCTACCGTCTAGGCTAGGATACCGTTATATGCTATAAATATCGCCAAGAAGTCTTTGAAGCGTCTTGAAAGCTCATCACAAAGTACTAAGACGGTAACTGTCTAAAAAGTATCTCAATTAATTGTATAACTAGATAGGACAGATAAGAAGATTGGATTTCCAAAAAAAGGATCTTAATGGCTGAAGTGAAATTTATATTCTAAAATCCGATCCTTCTCGGAAAAAACGACGCTATTATTATTTTAAAAGCGGGTAAGTACTTCATTTTTAGAAGGGTTTGAATAAAAATAGGTGTTCTTGAAGCTTAGAACTAAATTAAAAGTTAAAAATTCACTGTCTCGGGCGGGGCTCGAACGCGGGACTCTGGATCCTTAGTTGATGCTCTGCCAACTGACCCCATTCGAGGACAGTGAATATTTCCACAACATGCGCCCTAGGAGGGCGCCCTAGCGACATCTACACTTCTTAAATGGCTACCAGGGTTCCAAGTCATATTGGAAATTCACCAGCATCATTAGCACTATTTGCAGACGTTTCTGCTTAATACAAAATTAATTTTCTTGAAGCTTTTCTACAAATCAAATAAAGCCATTTTCAGTAACCTCTAATTCCCTATTATCTACAGTTCGTTACTACAGTCACTGTCCTAGAATTTTCAACTTTATACCATATCGTCACAAGGTGGGATAATTTCTTTGTATACAAATTTTTGGACGTGTAACAAAGTCTTATTTGCGGGGTTCCTTAATCCCTCCATCTAGAACTAAACGGACGTAAGTTATTTATGTAAACGAGTCAGTTATATCGTTGTTTAATGGCAGTTGCGTTACGTCGAATTTAATCGGAAGAAAGTACGTAAAAGGAAATAAAGTAGTCTTTATCGGTAATCGGCTTATAAACTAGAGAAAGTTCCTGGGATTAGATACCTTCAGCGTTCTATTGAATATTTATTTTAACCTTTAACTTTGAGACCAACTTACTTATTTAGCGGAAAATATGCTTACTTTGAGATAAAATTCTCAATATTATTCAGAACAGAAACAGTAAGTACTTTGCAATACATTGAATTTCATAAATACAGTTTTTTAACCTTAAGTTATACATTATTTACGAGACGTATAACTAAGTCATACTGATCAAATTTTGCTATGGAACTAACAGAGAAATTTTGACAAAAAAAAACGGTTCTTACATTTTAACTGATACATACTATACCTACCTATAGGATAGCCAACTGTATTCGCGAGTTTAGCATCACCTACAAACACTAACAAGTAGAAAAACACACTGTAGGTAGATATACTTTTTTTACCTAAGTCCTTTATAATTAAAAATCTTTACCTACCTATACTATAGTTAAATATCTTAACCTACCTATAGGTATCTATTTATAAATACGTAATTAGGTTAGAATTCCATTGGGCCGAAAAAATATTATATAAGATAATTTAAGAGGCCTGGAACTTCCAAAACGTACTGAAATTACCTTCCGTCCTAAAGAAATACAATTTAGCAGTAATTACGTCTCCCAATTTTCCAAATCGGCCGCACGAAGGATATTGCCGGCCCGGTCAGAAAGTATTTTTTCACGGTCCCCGTATTTTCGATATTTCACGTCTTGTAGACTCCCGAGAGGCAATACGAACGTACATTTTGTTAGCTAAATGATGTCATTTAGATTATCATTCGCAGGTGCATTTCGCTCGTATGTCCGTACATGTATTGGAGCGAGCGAGACGCATGGGCAATGATAACAGAATAACATAATTTTGATGTGAGAATGTAAGTTTGAATTTGTCTCTGAATCTTTCGACTTCCCTTGCGTGCAGGGCGTGAACATCGCTTGAGCGAACATTCGACAATGGCGGATATCTTTTGTTACTAAACGTAACAGATATTTTAGATGTTGGTGTAATTGAGTTTCGAGAACTTTGCGAGGAATATCGTGGGTCTTTGTGGGACCTTTGCCGCCCCAGGGACCTTCGGGTACATTGTTTGCGGTGGCGTTGTCATATTATAACGGTTTATTAAGTAGCTACCGTCTACTACGCTACACTTGTTGGGAGTTTGTCTTTTCTGTGTGTTTCGACGCTCTACCCTTAATTTGGCACTGTACAAAATGTTTGACCCTCTTTTTGTATTTTTTTCTTAACCAGAATCATTGATACTATTGAGCGCTGAGGAGGTTTGAACTCAGACCTTTCGTGATTTCTACCAACTTAAGGGGACCAAATTCAGACGAACTTACCGGTGAAGTTTCCGTTTGCTGCATCTAAATGATGTCATAGAATGAAGATTTAAGTACAATAATTATTTACCTATTTATTGTTTGAAATGTTTATACTTATATGTATATCATAGGTACCCCAAAGCAACTATTTTGTTGAAGGAGTGCAGTGAGTGTGCTGCATCCGAGAGCTCACAAACGTCGCTCTCACCGTGCTCTCACCAACCGGAGGGCCTACCGCGAACCACGTTCGACGTGTTGTCACCCTGTCACACTTACGTACGAATTTACAAGTGCGACAGAGAGGTAACACGTCGAACGTGAGTCGCGGTAGGCCCCCAAGTGAGGGGAGATATTAGATTCCAATTTAACAATTTGTCATGGTTTTGAACTGGTCATATAACCTTGATGATCGTCTTGGTATTGGCGTTCATCTCACGTACGAATTTAATTTCATTTCGCATGCACCAGTCAGCGTGAGCGATGTTCAAGTTAGTAATCAAAATGAGATCTATGCCATAACATAACAAATTGCTAAGTCTGAATTGGCGCGAGCGAGTTTCACGAGAACTAAATGACATCATTCAGATATACCTAATTCTGTTATCAGTGTACATTCGAATTGGCTTGAAAGTCGAAACCGGTCGGGACAGGGTGATGAGATGATGGTGATTAATTATTCCATGCTGTAGATTAAAGACTTATTTTGTGAACTTTGTCAACACGCGTGGGGCAACGTGACAAAATAACCAATAATCTCGGAAAATGACTGCGGCCTACGTGCAGATCTATCTTGTCTTGTTGTGCGCAGAGGGAGGCGTTGTTTGATATCCGTGTCGTCGACACTGACGCTCCTTCTTACCTCTCACGACCCGTCACATGTGTACTAAAATCAGCTGAAGACGAAAAGCAGAGAAAATATTCCACGGCCTGTGAAATGCGACATGCAACGTTCACCCCACTTGTAACAGTTGTAACATCTGTTGACAGCGTCTATGTGTCGTAGGCCGATCGTAAGATCAGGCAGATCGTAATGTTCCTGTGTAATGTTTTGACGATAGTCACATTAAACCAATACATAGGCAGGATAGGTTCGTTAGGTTGCTTCAGATGCCCGAAGGGCAAACTGCCCAGAAATAGGGAACGTCGACCGTCGACTCAGGGAACGAGTCAAAGATTTTCACGTTTCACGATATGCCTAGGAATTTCACGATATGCCTGATCTTACGATCGGCCGCTGACATATGCACCCCAAATGTCCTCCTTTATAAAACATATGGCAGAAACTATATCTCAACGGTGGAACCGTTCTCTAAGCACCATACTGGGCTCGCTGAGATGCAGGATCAGTATCGCCGTTATACGCGCCACCAGCATGTGTATCCGAGGCACACGCCACCGGTTTAAATCCACTGCCAGGTGGCTTGGGTTCGACGACGGTGCCGCCCTTCCACACATCGATTAAAACCCCTTTTCTACCCTTCCTATGTATTACTTATGATTGTTATAATAAATGCTTGAATTATACCATACCATAGTACACCATACCATCGAATAAATAAATTGGAAGACAGAATAGGCACTCGTGTAATATTCGTACAAATCTCTTTACAAAGTTGCGCTGCTATTTATTTTGTAAATTTAGTTTCATCCTTTTTCCGATGCTAAAAATACGCCAATTTTCAGAATTTCTGTGAAAACCACAGGCGTAATTAAAAATATTTAAAGTCAAAATTAAAATACTTTTGCAAGATTAATATCCAAAAGCTGTGTATTTTGTATTGATAGTTAAATCCATTGCAGCAGCGAATTTATAAATTAGTAAAACATGATTAATTTCAGCGGAAACCTAAAATGTACGAATAAAAAATTCATATACCTACATAAGCAAATATGAAAGCTTTTTCATCTATTTACTATGAATCAATTTCCCAACTTTATTAATTTACCAAAATCTATATTTTGAACTAAATTTTAAATGTGTGTGTGAAGTTAAAATTAGAATTCCTTTTTACAACTGGTTGAAATATACCTACTGTACTTACCTAATTGAAATAGTTATTTACAATACAAGTGCGGAAAGTACTTACGGTGCTACTTTCCTGCACTAGTGCCTGTGAAGCTGATGGTCACGGGTTCAAATCCTGGTAAGGGCATCTGTGGGACTTAGTCAATTTGTGTAAAAATGTTTTAATTTATTTAGTTTAAGTGCAACTTATTAATAAACTGAAATAAATGTCATATACTAAGAAAAAGTGACCAAGGCCTCCAGTGCCCCAGGCTGGAATCGAACCAGCGTCCTCTGCTATCGCGGCAGGTGCCTGAACCACTCGGCCACCGGGCCACAGCGACATTAGTCAAATTTTTCCAAGT
This sequence comes from Cydia splendana, assembly GCF_910591565.1. NCBI lineage: Eukaryota > Metazoa > Arthropoda > Insecta > Lepidoptera > Tortricidae > Cydia > Cydia splendana. The sequence goes on from NC_085973.1 coordinate 19,053,768, forward strand.
ATATGCACTTCCTACTGAAGGCTTGAGGCGCCCCCTGGCCATCTCTAAGGTAGAACAGTATGGTTCGAACCTTCTATCTGGATCATTCTCATGATGATACCGAGCTAGCTCGGTAAAAAAAAAATGGACTAATGTCGCTGTGGCCCGGTGGCCGAGTGGTTCAGGCACCTGCCGCGATAGCAGAGGACGCTGGTTCGATTCCAGCCTGGAGCACTGGAGGCCTTGGTCACTTTTTCTTAGTATATGACATTTATTTCAGTTTATAATTTATATAGTAGTGTTTCTACTTGATAAAAAAACAAATTAAAATATTTTCTGAAAAATAATTTAATTTGTTCAAATACTTCATAGAACTTATTAATAATACGTTTTACCATACTTCCCTTACAACTTATTATATTATGAAGTAAAAAATCAGATTATATAGTGACCACTCTTAAGCTTAGATACCTACCTATTTCTCTATGCCCTTAGAGGATATCAAAATTTCTAAATTCCACGTGCACGAACCCGTGAAGAGTTCCATTTTCTCACCTCTAAATATTCACAAAGTATTGTATAACCATGTTAATTAACCGCCAAGCCAACAGTAATTAATTCGTAACACCACACGGTACGCTTGTCACATAAATTCCTCAAAGTTCGCATGTGGGGTGACAAGGCTGTGCTAACAAACGGGACGGGTCCTTGTTCGGGGAGTTGGGACACTTCATGTAGAACGAGCTTTGACTGATGTGTGAGGATAGCAGTGCGTTGGTTATGAAACTTACAAAGTAGGCTACACACAAAAGGGGTATAGATTGTAAAGGATTATGTTTCTCAATCTGTACCAATTTGTTCCGTTTTCGTTATTTGTGATTATACTATGCTACTCGTACAAACCCACCTAAATTAGCTTGATAAAAAGGTAATTACTTCTTACCTTGCTCGTCAAGTAATGTCCCAGCATGATGAACCGTCTGGAAGTGCTATTAGCAAGCTTTAATACAGGTCATTATAGATTACTTACTTAAGGATGACTCACGTTAGACCGGGCCGTGTCCGGGACGGGGCTTAGGGCCCTTACTTTTCTATGACAGATGGCAGGTGATCACGTCAAAACGATGCGCCGGAAGCTCCGGCCGGACACGGCTCGGTCTAACGTAAGTCATCCTATAGTTGGATTTATCCTCCTCATTTATCCTCATGGATTTATCCTCAAACAAATAGTTTACTGTGAATTGAAATATTTCCAGTAAGTAAATGAATTTACATTAATTCATACGGAGATTACAATAATATTACGATTATCATTATTCATGAATTAGAAGCGATTTAAAATTACGGAAATGTTAAAAAGCTGGTGTTGCGTAAGTCAGGGTTCAATTGGCTAAAGCAAAAAGCTTTTTTTTTACAATAAAACAGTAGTCTTTAAACTGTGGTCAGTATATCAATTTTTTTTATCGATAAATATACTTAATTTTATAGTCTGTTTTACATTAATCGAAAACAACGAAATTTTTGAAACAGTAGCAATAGCTTATAGCCTTGTATTTTATTTACGGAGTAACCTAGTTAATTACACTTCGAAACAAAGAAACTTGATTAGAATAAATTAAAAGTCGGTTCGATTTAACTTTAAAGTTCCCGAGTAGTTTGTATCAGAGCTAAGTGGTTTCAGAGGAAGGACTTTTAATTAACAAAAACAACAGATGAGTTCTTTTCGAATACAGACAAACTGCGGACCATGGATTCTATAGATAAATACATATTTGATTAAACCCTAGGCCAAAAGTAGGTATGGAAATTTGTGATAAACAACAAAAATGTTATACTTCTCATTGACAATTAGAAAACAAAATACAAAGATAATACCTAATAGAACATGTTTAAAGTAAATAAATCAAATTCGAGATATACATACCTGGAAGTCAGATAGTAAAATCATGTTCACAGGCAATTACCCATGAATTATCCTAATTAAGTATGTATATCATTTCAATTGTTCATACATTATTTGTGTACTTATTGTTATTGATCATGGCGTTACATGGGGCATTCTTTCAGATACATATCTGTGATGGAACCATTTGCACAACCAGTACAGCTTTTAAAAATACATGACATACAATGAGCGTTTCATTTCATTTAAAAAGAGATCGGGAATGTCCTTTTAATTATGATAAATCCTGGACAACCTAGCTATAACCTTACCATATTATGTATACAATTCATTAAACAAATTCGCTATAAAGTAACTCTTACACCATTGTGTTAAGGTCTAACGTTCTATGATTATTTTTCAGGAATGTTTGTATATTAATTCGCTGTATAAGTTCCGACGTATCTCGACAGTTATGTGACGTCACTGGCTATGATGAATGGTACAGGATACAATGCTAATGGGGCACTGGTGTGTTGTAGTCAATTATATAAGTGCTTGTGTGTGTAACACCCACTTGAATGTTATTAGCTTAATGTGGGTTAGCTAGGCTAATATAATGTTGATACAATTTACATATTAACTTTAAGGACAGAGCCTTGTCTAATGATTAGTATTAGCAAAAAGAATAGATAGTATAGAGGGGTCCTGTCATTGTAAATTTTGTAGTCACTGTAAATTTACTGCCATCTATCGACACACGACCAAAACTCAAAATGAAAACGTATAAAGTTATCAAAAAATGTATATATATGGATAAAATGATTTTGTTATTTTTATATCATTTTGATCCATGTTCATTCACTGATATCTATGTGTTAAAATTGTTAAATATGAAACGGTGTCGTCACGCCATCTAGCCGAGGATAGGCTAAAGGTGTGTGCGCCATCTATTCGAGAATGACTTTTACTTGAAATCTGAGGCACGTTTTTTCCTTAGACTTTATTCGTCTTATACGAAGTTACATATATTACATATGTCTTTGGTATTAGGCTGGCTTGTTATCCTACAATTCCTACATCGTAATACAACATAAACACTTTATCTTTTTTAGTGTTGGGCAGAAAATTCTAATCTTTAAAAATAACGTGACTGCTTAAAATAACATGGCTATTAATTTTAAGTAAAATATTACGATATTAATTAATCTCCCTCCCTCCCTCTGGGTTGGAAGGTCAGAATAAGGATGGCAGTCGCTATAAAACTAGTGCCTACGCCAATTGTTGGGATTAGTTGCCAAGCGGACCTCAGGCTCCCATGAGCCGTGGCAAAATGCCGGGACAACGCGAGGAAGAGGATGATTACGAAATTCAGTAAACAGTTTTGTATACAAACAAGTAAACAATTACTTAGATATGGCTTTATTTTGGTGAACTAAAATTTAGATAAAATTCATCATCATCATAGTAGTAGACAGATGTCTACCTGACCACAGACACATCTTTGCCTAATTCCCGGCTCATGTCCAGACAGATTTCATGGACACATTTGTATGTATACTGCAACACTTTAATAAATGATCACAAACAGAATATTACCTATATTCCAAAATTGCTAATGTTGGCAATGGAAATATTCCAATATTATTTATATATTGAACAACGGCGCATCACTAGATTCTCCGCAAATGGAATTCCTGTGTTACACAAAAGTAGCTTATAATTACTGTTTTTTATAACTGTATGGTTCGTAGTGTGGCTAATATTACAAAAAATCAATATGTCGAGAAAGCGATACAAGAACGCATGATATTGAAATAATAAGGCAAAACATGTATTTATTGGCATATTTTTACCTATATTGTAGATTTTCTATATTTTTAATGAGGTGAGTTTACCTACCGCGTACTGTAATACAAAGTAATGATTTTCCTGAAATGCGAATACTTACTCACCGAAGCGACCTTTGAATAGGGAATATTACGCGAAAATCTGCGTAGGAGGCGCCACTACCACTATTCGTCACAATCTGGTGGTCTACCCCGAAACACCAAAAACCGAAATTTCGTTATCTAACCTCTCTATCACTCTTGCTTATTCGAGCGATAAAGAGGCAGATAACTAAATTTCGATTTTCGGTAGGCCCTTGTTAACAAACCGCCTTGATGCATCAACGTCATATTTTATTGTCTGTGAAAACTTGTCAAAAAACAGTTTATGACACAGTGTGTATAAGTTACTCTATGGTTTACTAGAGAAGCTAGTGCTGCATCTGGCAGCAGAACATTGCAGTAATACCCCCTATTCTTTAAATGGACGGATGGTTAGCCTGAGCATTCGACACGGCAAGGGATCGTAGTAACTCCTCCGCCTTTTCCTCTCACGATGATTAAACCGTTTGGCGATTCTTCAATTTTGAACACGCCCGAGGACTGGAAAGTCAATTTGCGGAACGTTTTGATTGGATTGCTATTCTTTGTATTGAAATAGCTTCATTCTTATATGCGGTGTTTGTACAATAACTAACAGCCGGAAAAAACTAGGTTTTAACGAACAGCTTTGGATTGCGTAGCCAGGAGCCTGATTGAGATTTAACAACATCGTGTTTTGATACGACCCTGAAGATCGCTCACGCTGATTGATGCATGCGAAATGGAGTGGTAGTCGTGCGTGAGGTACACACCAATCGCCAAGACGATCGTCAAGGTCATAGATAACTAGTTCAAAACCTCCAGAACTCTTTAAAGAAATTTCTTTACTTACATACTTCCTATATTTTTTGTGTCCATACTTTCAGACCAATATAACAAGGATTTAACTTAGAAGCTACCTGCTTACCTACTTTCAAAATGTGATATTCGGATGTCAACTATGTACAGCTTGATTTCCTTGATAAATTTTCTTGTCTTCGCGAAATCCAGTAATTAGCAAATGCAAACGTGAAGTCACAAACCATCGGGCTATTTTTAGATGTTTTTTTTTTTTTTTTTTAATTTTTTTTTTTATATTTTCCAAAGCTGACGACATTTTAAGACAACGTGTATAATATACGATCTACGGAAAGCCATTCCAGACGTGATGAATAGTTATAGTTCGGTTCATGGGGGAATTCGCAGCTCGCTACCGGACAGCGAGCTCTGAAGGATTTGACAGTCAAATTATAGCACGAATACGGGTCGCGACTCCTACACCAGTCAACTAGGTCACTGAACAATACAGGTTTTTTTACAGGCTCGTGAGTAATCAGGAGGTTTGTAAATCTGTTTAGTAACCCCCTTATTCATAATACTTTTAAACCTCTTTAAAAAATTGTCTTTTTCTAACAAACAAAAATGTCAAAATGATGGAAAAGGACAAACGATTATCAACGGTTTGTTAGATTTGGCAGACGTTTATGAATAACGTCATAATAAGTTTCTATAGGTTTATCGTTTAACTGAGGTGGTTAGTAATGTATGTCGGGGCGCATTTTCAATATGTATGGCAGAAGCGATGGTGTCCGTCCGGAGGCGGTCGCGTCCGCGAGCAGCCGACCGGCTTGCGGCAGTACAATTATGAAATGCGCGTCGACTCCCGCCACCCGTTCGGTATGATTATGATCGGTTACAGACTGGTCGAAGTCTACATAAACTAAACTTAAACTAAACATTATTATACATTTTTTTTTTTTGCTTTTATCAAAATGCAAAAATTGTATACCAATAAAGACATTAATACTGTCATAAACTATATTTAGTCCTAAAAGCTACTTTCTATTACAAAATCACCGCACAATTTCTTTACCTATCGCCTCTCTAAGCGGTTAACCTATAACTAAGTTATAGACTTCGTCATTTATAAATTGATGAATTTCTACCCACGCCACAACTTCTGCGATAACTTTGTCCTCGTAGAAGTCATTAACCTTTGTAAAGTATAAAAAGCTTTAGCCAAGTAACTCTCGCAACACGGGCCTAGCAAAGTGCGATTTTTTTACTTTTCGTACATACAATTGTTATTATGATTGTATTCTGTCTTCTTAAGTCCCAATGTCCTTTTAAAAGGACTAAATCGAATTGATGCCCATAACTATAATGGACTTAAAGAAAGTTTCAAATTCAAAACTGCAAAAATAACTCTGGGACTTAGGAGGCTATACATGATAATGGCTCACATGTTTTGGTCAATTCAACTGTCTGAAATTAATGGAAAATACTCAGGATTTGGAGACTCGTGACATTTTTTATCTATCTCTATGACAGATAAACAAGGAAATTGAACTAATAAGTAACCTGTATAACTAGGGAACAAATACAATTATTTCATTAAATATATTTCGAGGAAGTCAGCCGCGTAAGCTTAGACGCTGGTGCGATTCCGGCCGCAGCCACCAGAGGGCTTGGCCACTTTTCCTTAAGTATAATACATGAAATCTATTTCAGTTTATAGGTAATAATCTCTCACATGACCTTCAAGCTTAGCCTAACAAAAGGGAGACATATATAATTTTCAAAAATCGACCGCCTTGTCAATCGGTCTACATACTGCCAGGACAGTGTGGCAGACGCTTATGCAATTTGTCAGCTAAGTACACAGACTTCATAGTTAGCAACTTGACTCTGATTGGCTTAGCGAAGTAACATAGAGCTCGACCAAGCTAACTCTGCAATAATTCAAAATTCAAAAATTTATTCTGTAATAATGATGTAATAAGTATAAGCGTCAAGGGCTGTTTTACAAGTGAATACAGCATTTACAGTGAAATATACAGCAACATTTATAAATACAACAGTCATTAAATTTGAAGATGTAAAGGATCCCCAGTCTCCCAAACAGTGGTATTTTATAACACTTTCGGTGCCGGGCGCACCGTTTTAAGTATAAAATTAACACATTACGTGTTCTTGTCAGTGTATGTGTTAATACCACTCGAATGTGCTGCTCAAATCATTCTACAATAATGCTGCTTAAACACTATAAACATAAACAGCCACACACGGCATCTACAATCACATCATGCAATGTCGTCATTTCCATATACCTTAACCTGTTAATCGCAAAAGCGTTACATATTTGACAACGGAATCTGTGTACTTGCACTTACATTGGTTACTGGACGTGTTTAGAAACTGCCTGAGTTCCGTGTAGAAAGGTGTCGCTTACGTAATCTTTGTGAAAGGTGCGACACAAAGGGCCTGCCGAGGGTGGTCGCCAAATATTTAGTCGAGCCTGGAAATAAAGCAAAAGGTGGTTTAATGTGGGCATTGATCGCGTTGGTGTTCTCGTCTATTTTTGGAAACAAGAACCTTTGCAGCATTTGTTTTGTGGTTTGTAATTTAAGCCATTAATGGACGGACAAGACAGACAAACGACCTTTGCAGGAACAAACCTTTGCAGGAACAAACGATTATGAACGGTTAGTTAGATTTGACACGCGTTTTTAAATAGGTAACTCCATAACGAACCAATAATTCCAAGTTAATGCAAATTAAGGGATTTAAATTTCAACCAAAACCTTACACGGACAAGTACAGTCACCTGCAATAATATGTTAGTCTTCGAAGGCCGCAAAAATATGTGACACACTCTTATGACTCTTCTTATAAGATCGTGTGAGATATTTTACGCCCTTCATTTGCTAATAGCATATTAGGTATTGCTTATGACTAGGACTGTACGAACGACATGCACGCGCGAATTATAACAAAATGACATCATTCATTTTGACATATTTATAAATAATATCTAAACGATGTCATTTTGTTCTCATTTGCCCATACGTCTGAGCCAATACATGATTAGAGAAGTAAGTTCGGGAGAAATTACTTAGTTGTTAGAACGTAAGTAAGAATTGACCTCCCAGCCATAAATCGTTGATTCACTGAGTCCATTGTCCCCAATCAATCGGGATCATTAAGATTAGGGAACATTCCCCATTACAAGTTAACATAATAAGTTTAGCGGAACAAAGAGCGCGATCGGCTCGTGGTAAGCTTTGTGTCAGGATCGTCATTCGAAACCGCTTTCTTACTAGTCAACATATAAAATAAAACTATGTAATCGGATTATATCGCGTTTCGAACTCTTTACAGTGATTGTGGGCAACAAAGTGACTGAGGAAAAAATACCTATACATTCACCTCTGTCAAAATTATAATGTGCAAAACTACACCACATATGTATAAACGAAATAAAAAGTATACAATAATACAAGAATTATAATGAATAAGTACGATACTTCTAGATCTAGAATTCTAGATGTAAGCTCAGCTCCAATGGTTTGCTTTCAGAATGAAACGCGGCCATGTCACAAGACGTCTTCGAAATAAGCCGAATTTACGTTCAGATCAAGGGAATTATTGAGCAGAGTAGGCTTAGGCTTAAAGTAGAGGCACAATAGGAGAACGATGAAGGTAATCCCATTTAAACGGGCTTGTGTTCGAGAAAGACTTGCTACCAAATTCGATATTAAATTTTTTTTGAAGTGAAAACTTCTTTAGCGGCGCTGTGCACTTTTTGTGATGGGGAAAAAATTATAAACTCGCGAGAGCGTAAGACGTAAGACGCTTCGTAAGACGGACACGTGACCTGATCGAAAAACTGTTACAATGTCATTGAGTTTTCACTTCTGCCGGCACTCCCGAAGTGCAACCCGTTGTTTTTTTTTAATCATTATATTATAGTAGGTATGCTGATAATGCTGAAATAGGCCGCGTTTCCACTATGTCGTAATGACAGATAGTCGTGCGTCGTGGCCTGTGCATTTAAATTATTCATTTAAAGGACGGTGGTACGATTAAACAACATCTCCTTCGTTATCTCTTTTGTGTTTTTGTATCTGTATTTTTTATATTATTATTATAGTTTTTTTATGTAAGTAATTCGACATTAAGAGACCATATACATCTCTAAGTAATTGTAATACGTTAGTTTGAATTGGTAGTTGCAGTTAGTTGTATTGTATAAAATTGTAGATGTATTATCATTTTATTTGCTTGTACGTAAATTCAATGTTGACGTGTAAAAGTGCCCTTGTGGCCTAGTTGCGGAATAGATGTTGAAGTTGAAGTTGACAAATTTTCACGATAATTGTCATATTTAAAACATTTTAGTCTCTAAATGCGGTCAGAAATACACCTTTGAAATCTGTCGTGCTAGTCGCTTCTCACCCTGTATCACCCGTACGTCTCAGTCCTAACAGAGCCTACATAACACGCGCAGCACACACCGTGATTGTGTAAGTTAGATGGGGCAACTTGCCCCGTATAAATTTCAGTTCCAGCCCATCGGCTCGTGTCTATTCGTGATTAGGTTGAACTAGTTGCTATATTTATGAACCATTGGATTCTCGTATGGGATTAGAGTTTGGGGCGTTACACTTGGTTAATCTCCATATGTTTATGTGATGGAACGGAATTAACATGAATTGAAGCCCTTCGGGGGGAAATTGAACGTGCTATATACCTAAACGGGGGCCCCTAGGGGAGATTGGCGTCCGCTAGCTGGCGCGAAGCCGCGGATGCACGGAGCGGGTTAGCGAAAAATAGTATTGAATGAGCAAAGCGACGCTACATGGCGCGGACGCGTGTGTAACGAATTACCCAAAAGCACATTTGGCGAGGGCGCTAGCAATATGTCAAAGAAATTTTTCAAAAATTGCAATGTTTCCATGAAACGTTCTCGGTATTTATGACGTAGTTTCGATTTCTATGACGCCAAATGTTAACTGTTAAATGAAACAGTGTTCAACAGTTAAGAACATTGAGTTATAATCCCTAATCTGAATGGGAACTTTAAGTGGAAATTTGTATGACAATTTCCTCATAAATATTTCCAGAATTTTCCGAATTTTTTGAGAATATTGCTAATCCTCGCACATCTCTGGTGGAAACGCAGCCGAGTACTTCCATTCGCGCCTAGCCAATTAGGATTCAGCAAACGCCACGCATTACTTACACCGAGTGGCGCAGAATCATTTTGACAGATGCTGCATTCGTACGTGCCGTTTATTTGGATGGCAGAAATATGTATACAAAATACGCCTTGTTACAAGGGAGTAAGGTTCAAAAGTGTGCACATAATAGTAACGTGGGCTGTAAGTGCGGTGAGATTATTCGGGACGCAGGCAATTCCCGACGGGAGTATTAGGATTGTTTGGATCGCTAGTCATGTCTTAAAAAGTGGATTAGAATGAGACGGCGACCCCAAAACATATAGATTTATATTTTAACCGATAGTAAGGTCTGCATTAAATCTACTTGAAAATAGTTATAATGTATAACCAGTCATAAAATGTATAGTTTTAGGTTCATTATTTTTGTATGTGGGTAGTTTTACACATTGTAATTTTGATAGAGGTAAATATATTATATTTTTTCCTCAGTCACCCGTTCACCACGAACGCTGTAAAGTGTTCGAAACGTCGGGATGTATTAAATTCATTATACGCGATATAATCCGTTTCCATACTTTTATTTAATTAGAAGTAATTTCTGCTAGTATTTAAAACAATTTCTTCATATACCAGCGATCCTTCTAACGTAACCAATACCACAGTGACAAATAGCCGCCCCGCGCCCAACTATCGCGATGAGCGGCAAACTATTTCATTTGTCCGCTTTATAGCTCATAAACGTACGACGGGCCGGCTACTTTCGCAACCTTCTTACAGAAACCCTGCCATTGAAGACACAACCTTACGGGGTTGGAATAGAGTTCTATTTAAAACTGTGTTGATAAAGATACGACTTTGGGTAAGATCGTTCAGACCGCTTTCAGTCTTCGTTGCGATTATGAGATCCCGTCCAAGGTTGCATGTATGACAGTTATTACGTATATCTCTCGGCTTTTGTTCTGGTAGTACTTAACGCATTAGATTATTGCTCTGGATATATTGTTAAAGTAAAGTATCTGCGAAAATAAAATGGAACTTAAAATCTTAATGCCGGTTGAATCTCAAACTTTGTTATTTTCCAACCGATGTTGTTTTAAGGATTATACATTTAATTGAATAAATTTAATTTTGTTTTGTTTTGAATGAGGAATCGGCCCGAGGAATTTGACTATTATTAAAATACCGAATTAATTTTTAATGAAATACGAAACAGGTTTTGAAGAAATCAGAAAATAACTACTTAACGGAATTTTGTTACAACTTATAACTCTTTGCACCTACCTACTCTAGGCATATTTCAGGTATTAGGGAGGTAGTCATTGAAATACCACTATTTTGTGTTTATTTTTTATTGTAAATAATTTTAAGCATTGATTTTAGCTTAACACCGGTAAAGTTTACGCTGCGTAGATGAAGTTCCTATATTGCTGAAACGCAAACTCATGGATATGTGTATTCTTCCGATCCTCACCTACGGCGCTCAGACTTGGTCTTTGACTAATGATCAAAAGCTTTCCCTCAAGGTTTGCCAGAGAGCGATGGAGCGCAGTATTCTTGGTGTCAAATTGACTGACAGAATCAGAAATTCCATCTTGCGGCCCAAAACCAAAGTAGCCGACGTAGCCCTGACAGCCGCCAAGCTTAAATGGGACTGGGCCGGACACATCTGCCGTATGCCAAACGACTTGTGGGCCATGAAAACTACCGAGTGGACACCAAACATAGTGCGGCGTCACGGCAGACCTAGAAGGAGGTGGCGGCACGATCTCGACGTCTTTCGGAAAGATTGGCCTACCTAATTTTGCCATAGAACGAGACGCGTGGAAGAAAGAGAGGGAGGCCTTTGCCCAGCAGTGGGACACAACAAGCTAACAAATTAAAAAAATAATAGATGAAGTGAAAGCCCCTTTTGTATACAAAATTAGTGTCTTGATTTGTAAATTAGGGTTTTTCCGTTTTTTTACTATTATTAATACCTACCTGCGGTACACGAGCGAATATGTAGTTAATTCACAACTCGTGTCGATTTATTGTCCTTCGATCGTGTTTTAATATATTGCCACTCGTTGCAAATTTCCTACTTTTCGTCCATGTATCGTAATGTACTTTACTCATTTTGGTTCACAGCAATTATTGGTGTGTGCTTGTAATCATTCAACCTCAGCCCTCCGGACGCCACCTACAGTGTCACACACAACTCACAAGGCACATCCAAATAGTACAAACAAACGTTGGGTGACAGAATAAACAGACCAACACACCGCCACTCAGTCTTCGTTGGTACAAAGTTATAAATGGTATGCGTAGGTCTACGCCACAATCAATTTGTCTCTGGTGACAATTTGCCGTTGCATTTTAAGCCGTAGTAAAACAGCGTAGAGTTGTTTATGAGTTTGTGTAATTTGTAATGTGGGCGGTGTAATGGGTGCTGAATTAGTGCTGGCATAGAATGGAGTTATTTTTGTCTGTTTATTTATATATGACATATATATTTGACTGAAAAGAAGGCATATATATTTAACAAAATACAATGCCCTCCAGTGGTGGAGGCCGGATTCGAACCGGCGCCTTCAGCTTAAGGATAACCCACGTTCGACCGGGCCGTGTCCGGGGCGGAGCTTCCGGAGCATCGGTTTCTATGAAAAGCACCACGTGATCGCCTGTCAAGTCATAGAAATATAAGCGTCGGAAGCTCCGGCCCGGACACGGCCTGGTCTAACGTGGGTCATCCTTTACGCGGCTTACGCCCTGGACTAGGCTACCCCGTTACTTTAATATACTCTATTTCAGTTTATAATTTTTAAATATAAAATTAGCTTAATAATTGTTTTTAAAGTTGGATATACATTTAATATCTTTTTTTTAATTATCTTTAAATCTATTTCCAAACCTATTAGCCAATTCAAATCGAATATAATTCTTTTTAGGGTTCCGTACCCAAAGGGTAAAAACGGGACCCTATTACTAAGACTTCGCTGTCCGTCCGTCCGTCCGTCCGTCCGTCCGTCCGTCCGTCCGTCCGTCCGTCCGTCCGTCCGTCCGTCCGTCCGTCTGTCACCAGGCTATATCTCATGAACCGTGATGGCTAGGCAGTTGAAATTCACACAGATGATGTATTTCTGTCGCCGCTATAACAACAAATACTATCTAATATCGAAATTTAAGTATGGAAATAGTCACGGGGCCTTTCGCAACATCAGAATTCTGCCATCCCATTTTTTTTTTCATTTGGCGTTTGTCGATGTACAATTGTCTTCTTGTCTAGGCCCCCAGGATAGTCGAACCCCGCCTTGCCCTTCAACACAGCAGCAAACCATTAAAATCGAATCTATTTCTAAATGTCATTTTTATAGATTAGTGTAAAATAATTTATATTGTAATTTCATATTATGAAATAAATAAATCTAAATCTAAATCTAAATCAACTAACCCATTTTCCATTGTGCGGTTTTAGGAATCACCCCGAAGCACCGTAGACCATTATCCACCATTCATTTCGGAGACAGTGGGCGCTGACAGTCGAGTATTTATTGCAGCGGCCATCTTAGTCTGCTGCATACAGCTTGATTAATTACTCTGGATTAACTTCACAAATATCAAATAACGCCTTTAACAACATTGATTAATTTTATAGAAACAAGCAAGATGCTTCAAAAAGATTATCCCAATCTTGACTATGAAATTTTAATAAATAATATTTTGTCAAAAATTTAAATATTATTAAACACAAGCTTTTATCATAGACTGTACATTTCTTTCAACAGGCAACTAATACTCATCCAGACATTTCTAACAAACCCAAACACAATTAGATTGCGTTGTTTTATCATATAGTTCTTAAGGCCACTTCCTGTATACATCCTCAGATCAGCTCGATGGTACCATAATATTGCAGTCACCTAACTTACATAAGTATGTGAAGTTTCAGTTCAATCTAATAATGGGAAATGGGTCTAATTTAACTTGCAGGATTATATATCATTGACCCTAATATTGATGATTATGTATTTACTTACAAACATTGTAACACAATACTCGCTTCGTAGTAATTAATTGTTAACTAACTGTTCGTACATGCATTAGCGCGAGCAATACGCATCATGGGCGAATGACAATCAAAATTACATACATCATTTTAACATAAGAATGTAAGTTAGCATTAGTCACCAGGTTGTAAAAAATCAACCTTCATAATTCTTTTCCGTATACAATAAAAACAAACACTTATCTACTAACGGAATATTAACAAAAAGGCCTATAACATTTTATTTATTACCAACACAATAAAGACTAATGGTTCCCAATACATAGCTATCATAATAAATCAAAACGACCATTAATTATACGTATATGAATTGGCCGTGTGTAGAAGTATATGGATTCTAAGGACAGTGATAAATTGGTGTCTCTAAGATTCTTTAGACAATATTTCGCCTTTTGTGAAAATAATTATCACTGGAATGGATAGGTATAATAGGACGCCCGGACTGCGGGTCATGAAACACTTTCTAGAATGGTAAATATTATACCTTTGGTAAACATTTCATTTTAAGAGCGATTTGACCGAGTTTATGTCTACGCTAAGGGGCCCACTGATTACCAGTCCACCGGTCGATATTTTTAAAATAATATATAATAATAAAATTTGACAGCTCCGAACAACTGACAGGCGGATAATTATCGTACCGGCGAACTGGTAATGTGTGGGCCCCTTTACTCCTGCCCGATCATACTCTTGAATCACGTAAGAATAACAATTATGTTTTTTTAGTCGTCACTCGAGAATGTATAGAATGTATAGTTAATTAAAAAATCTAGTTTAAAAAATATAATCTGGCTATCAAAACACGGTGGCAAACTTAAAACTTGTATGTATGAATTTATTAATATAGATTTTTTTGAATTAAGACGCCTTTTTACCGACTGCTTGAATTAATAAAACATCCATAAAAGTGTTTTATCGGACGTTAGCATGTTCCTACCAGCATAGGAACTTTTAGAAACATTTTCTTCTTCTTTGTCGTCACACTCTTGTGACAGAGCGGTCGTGGTCGTGATCGTCATATGTTGCCTGTGTAAAGCGCGAATTTATGCCTATGTCTAACGCAAAGCCTAAGCGGCTTAGGTAGAATGGGTAATGAAATAGAATACTAGATCTGTTCAGTAGTGTCTGCTCTAACAAAGCTGTATTTAAAAATAAAACCATATACCAGCGGAAACTGCCCAGTTTTAGTAGCTCAAATCCAGCCCAAATCGCTCAAAACTGTGTTTAGGTTGCGTCAGGTCGTGGAGTTAACTGTCAGCAAAACGTGAGAATACCCTTTAAGCCGTTCAGATAGGAAGAATGCCTAATGAAACGGAATTGGCAAATGGATGAATTGGAATCAAACAAATGATCTCGCCGGAAGATCAGCGCTGGCTCTCGGGTCAGTATTATGCTGAGGCGAGCCCATTTCGTGGTAAACTTTAACGCTTACCAATTTTATTAATATTTGTAGTTTTAGTTATACTCTTGTATGTAATCTTAGTTTTAAGTTTATCACGAATAAAAGGCTTGATTCTGATTCTGATTCTGAATTCCAGATCCGCCTATCGGCCCGATTCGAACAATGCTTATAAGAAGTCACAGCGGTACGATGCCGATCTGTCAGTGTCAAAAGTGACAATCCTCAACAAAAAAATAACACTTTTGACACGCCGTGTGTTATCCAACCTCGACACTGGCGAAATCATCAAGCCCTGATGGAGCCCTAATACACAAAAATTGATTGATTGATTGACACTTTTGACACTGACAGATCTTAACGCTGTGACTTCTCTTATAATCATTGTTCGAATCGGGCCGTATGTTACGTCAGTCATGCGTAGGTCTAAATCTAGGTACTTAACTAATCGCGTAGCATTCAACTGCTACGGCGTAGGGGCTCTACGAAATATGGTGTAGGGAGAGTTAGCAGCAATAGTAGGCGATGGGTACTTGTCCGTACTCGTTCATCACGTTCCGCGATTATTCCGACATTTACGGCGCGATTCGGGAAATGAATTAGAGATTCACTAGATATGAAATAGTAAAGATATGTGACGTTCCACGGCAAAACGTACCATTGCGCCGGCTGAATATTGGAGCGGCGTTAATAATAGCGTAAGCGCCAGCCGCCATAAGGTACCTTTTGCCGTGGAACGTCACATATCTTTACTATTTCATATCTAGTGAATCTCTAATTCATTTCCCGAATCGCGCCGTTAGGGTCCTAACTAAATTGGTTGTTCAATACTTACGCTATAGAATTTCCAATTTAGCAAGAAACCTAAATGGCAAAACAACCCCGTGTGGTGACTGTACAATTGTACATGTACCTATTTGCGAAAAGGACCTCATTTAGAAATCATTCTGACATCAAAATGTATGTTAATTTTTGTTTTTGTTTTCGAGAAGATAAAAAAAAAGATTGTGTATGAAAAAGAGAGAGAAATGAAAGTTGCTAATGCCTAATAAAATGAGACTCATTTTCTCATTAATGCAATGCACAATGCCACTGTCATCTTAACGAAATTAAAACAAAAATATTTTGTTTAACAATGACAATAATCTGCCTTTAGGGTCCCGTACCTCAAAAGGAAAAAACGGAACCCTTATAAGATTACTCGTGCGTCTGTCTGTCCCACCCTACTGGGTCTAAAATTTTGAAAAAGATACACAAATTAGTTAATAACTGCAGTCAAGCGTGAGTCGGACTTAATTACTTAGTTTTTGATCCGACCCCTACGGGTTTTTTAAAGTCATTTCATTCACGTTCCACATAAAAAAAAAACATTGTTAAAAATTGGGTAATGTACGGAACCCTTGGAACGCGAGTCCAACTCGCACTTGACCGGTTTTTTTAATAATCTAGTAGCAGTAAGTGCGGCTATAAGCTCACGAAAGAAAGGTCTGGTAAAAAAACGAATTCTTTGTCAAAAGACAGTCACGAGGGAAAACAAAAGATATTTAATGTAAATGAAGACTGAAAGATAATGAGAGTTTTAACTTGGAAATACACTAAGCTGGGCCTGTGTTCAACGAATCCTATTAAATTAGAATGATTTGTTTTTATTTGATTAACATCTGTAGGTTCTAGAATAAAATACAAAGCTCGCTTGGTGTGCACCTGGGTTAGGGAATCCAAACTTAGGTACATTTTGATGTCAAAATGATATCTAAATGATGTCATTATCATCAAATATTTGTGATAGAAACACAAATCAAATGCCCTTATCCTACATTTTTGCATTAATATTTTTTGCAAAATAAAATATTTCTCATGCACTTTCCTAATTGGGTCATATACATTTTTTAGCAATCCCGTTTGTATCTTTCCTGTAGACATCGCAAATTTAAGAGAACCTAAAGCTAATTTTAACGCGGCAGTTTTACAGGCGGGATATTTTTTTTCAGTACTTGAGACTCAAATAAGAAAAACGGGATATCTATGTACCAGAGTCGTTAACTTTGATTGTATTGCCCACAGAAGTGACCTTTTTTATAATATGAAAGATGTTCGGACTTGTTCGCGTCTGTCCTGTAGATATCGCAAATTTAAGGGAACCTAAAGCTAATTTTAACATGTTTTAACGCGGCACCTTTACAGGCGGGATACATTTATTGAGACTGAAATAAGAAAAACGGGATATCTATATACCAGAGTCGTTAACTTTAATCGTATTGTCCACAGAAGTGACCTTTTTTATACGGTGTTCGGACTTGTTCAAGTCTTTAGACATCGCAAATTTAAGGGAACCTAAAGCTAATTTTACGCTGTACCTTTAATTTTTTTTACATTTTTTCAGTACTTGATACTCAAATAAGAAAAACGGGATATCTATATACCGTCGTTAACTTCGATTGTATTGTTCACAAAAGTGACCTTTTTCTAAATTGTGTTTGACCCAATTAGAAGCTTAAATAATTTTTAATCTGCCCCAATGCTCCATCAAATTAAAAACATTTTCAATAATGAAGTATCCGTGAGCCGCTCTGAATTAGACGCGTATTTTCGGAATTCTTGTGCTCATTTTCAGGATCCCGGACAAACACGTATGTTATGGACGTAATAATGCTCGCGGTATATTAAAAATTCAGTTCAACCCTCTCCCGTATTATCGGAAGGTATGTCACAGAATACGAATAGAGAGCTATTACATTACAGGATGTAGTGCATGATTATTTTCCATCGTATTTTCACGGTAACGTCTCTTGCTATTTCAGTCAGTCTCGGTACAAAAAGTACTGAGGTTGACTGAAAAAGCATGACAAATACGAATGTTTCCGAGAAAATACGATGGAATACAATTATGCACTACATCTGTACCAAATTTAATGTATGGGTAAATTTCAAATTTGTACGTAATTAAGCATAGCTGTGATTAGTCTTAAGTTAGATGATTCAATTGTGTTACAAAAATTAATTATGTGAATTATATATTATTGTATTGTATTTAATGTACAGTCTACGTCAAGAATATGTTTACACTTTTGGGCCTTACGCCCTTGTAAAAAGGCGAAAAATGTAAATATATCTTTGACGTCGACTGTACTTAATTCATTCACTTAAATAAAGCATACGCAAAAAACACTTTCATGCATATAACTTAAATAGAAATGGCTTAATTGTCGTAATATACGTCTTAAGTTTCACTATAAAAAAATGTTACTTTTTCTAATAGTTTTTGATTTATTTTATCCCATAAAAATTATTACAAACTGATTTATCCATTATTTTAAACCAACAATCATGTTAAATGGGCGGCTAAACGCTCCCCACGCGAGCACTCGCGTTTCACGGAAAGGCGTCACTATTCACCTAGTATTTACTCTAGTATGGTTAAGTGCACCCGCTGGTTGTAACTTGGTCTGTACCCGCATCGGTCGGAATCTATGATGAACGCACCGCGGGCCGCCGGCGATGACTAATGAAATTCCACACAAATGGCGCGATTCCGTTAATGCTTTCAAGCCCTGGACACACTGGATATTGGGAAATATATTACATACTATTAATAACTAAGCATTTATTATGAAAACTGATGGTCGCCTACAAAGGGCAATGTTTGCTAAGATATTATTATAAGTTTTGTTATTCATTAGTAGTGTAAGTAATGTAGTTAGAGTCACGCAAATTTAGTATATGATAGAAATAAAATCATTTGCAAGCAACAACTGCTAAAAAAATCTTCATATAATACGACTTCCAAAAACAACATCCTATTAAATAATAAATACAATGATTTGCGGACACATTAATTGCGCAATTTTTCTTGATAAAGGTACTCACAGATTACCAGTTCGCCGGACGATATCAGCCTGTCAGTTGTTTGCCACTGTCACCTTTTGCGATTAACTGACAGGCTGCATCATCCGGTGAACTGGTAATCTGTGGGCTCCTTAAGTAGCAGTAACAGGTATTCGAGCAAACAATACGCATCATAGGCATCGTAGGTAACCGTGCGGACTGCGGTCTACTTCATACAGCCTAACATTCTTTACCTCTTCTTCCTATCAACTTCCACACAATGCGCCAGAGATTGCGTTTTAATTATTTCCAGTTAGGTCGAGCTCTCTGTGCCACCTACTTTACAGCAGTTCCTAAAGATCGCCGGTAATTTGCACCGTACGTCTCTTCACAAAGCACTTCATATCTGTCTATGAGTTTGAGAGAAAACTAATGTCTGAATGTACGAAATTTTCTGTAAATATATATTTTCACCACACCAACTGGTAAAGGCTCTCTTGTTTGTTCAAAAACCGATAGCAAAGTTGCATTTTATTCACATGTGAGGCAAAGTAATCAAATACAAATTATGAGTTGTTTTCTTATGTTTGCTGCTAGTATTGAATTTTAAATGATGATTTTGTATGATAAATATTTAATAACATTTTGAATCGATTTGCTTTGATTTTGTTTGATATTTTACAGTTAGTATTTTCCTTGTGTTGGGTGGTGAAAATTTTTGTGTTTCACTCGGTGGGACATTTTGTCACGTGTTTTTAACGAGGGTTAACCCTCGTGCTTTGAAACCCTCGCAACGCTCAAGATCAATTTTTCGAACCACCTAGCGTAGCAAGCGATTTTGGAATCTTTCGCTTGCTTGTGTATCAAACACGAGAGGTTAAACTGAATTTTGCCCCCTTGTAAAACAAATAACTATTCTTCAATTATTTTTTAAATTAAGTAAGTCTATCCAAAAGTGTTTTGAAGGAACTGTCACAGGGGCCCATTATTCGACCCGAGAGCTATAAGGTTTGTGAATATCTCTGTTGCGAGAAAACCCTTCTCATTAAGGGGTTCTTACGGTATATATGTAAGAATAGAGACGAATTGTGAGAGATAGACGCTAATTGAGGTGATTAGCCTAGTTAGAATAGACGTTTATTCAGACCACACATCATTACTGAGATATTAAATGCCCAGGAATATCTCGATATGCCCGATTTTACGATCTGCCGTCGACATTAACATGAATAAAACAAGAAGTCTAACTATAAACTCCCGTGAGAAAAAAATATATTACAATTATATTGAACGGGGAACGGGAATCATACATGAGTAACGTATAATTCAGTCGAAAACGCTCGACATGTTTCGATCCATTTTAGAGGATATTCGTCTAGGAACACCGACTGGCGCCTCCACCTACTGATCGAGCGCGCGACGTCCACGTGTGTAGAACTGTAACCTTGCGTGACGTGAACACAAAAAAAAATGTCATGAACCGTCTTTTTTCCAATGTCAAGTCCAGAAATGTTATGAGTGGGAGTAGAAAAAAATAGTTATACATATAATAAGTTTTTGGCAAAATTTCATTTTTGGTACAAGCTTTTATCGCCGATAATCACCAATCTCATCGAGACAATTCTAAAAACCCCAAACACAATTAGGTTTCGTTGTTTTATCACAGAGTTCCTATGGCCACCTCCGGTCTCCATCATCAGATCAGCTCGATGGTACCATAATATTGCATTGTCATCCGATTTATACATGCATGCAAAATTTCAGCTCAATCGGAAACCGGGAAGTGGATCAAATTTAACTTGCAAGATTTTATTACAGAAAGACAGACAGACAGACAACGGTCAGGTGAAAATAAATAAAATCTTGTAATAATAAAAAGGGTTTTGAGACAAATAGGTGTTTTATGAAAACGCCCACATAGAAGAATATCAACTCCATATCCATTTCGTTGTTCCAAAATTATCTTCCTTACCCGTGTAGCCGCATTCATTATGAATACAAATCGAGTTAAGTGTTATACATACTTAATGCTCATATGTGGCCACAGATTACTCACCCGCTAGATGGAGCTTTATAAGACAATCCATGCTTTACAACCGGCGTGCATAATGAAAATGTAAGCATAAATCAATTCCCGAATGCTGTAATCATCATGTATCTAGTCTGTAATACTGTCTGATAAACACATTCTTCGCTGATTACAGCGCTGCAGCGCTGCAGCTGCATTAGCCAGTATTTTTTTTGTATCAATAAAATAATAATACATTGTGTAAACAAGAAGATTGGGTGGTAAACAAGAATTTACGAATGAGTGTGAAATAAAAATGAACTAATTTTGGGCGTAAATGAACTTCGGGCTAATTTTGGGCGTAAATTACAGCCCTAGGTCGAAATTTAGGATTTACGGACCGCATCGCCTACGTATAATAATACCTTTTACGAGCAAGTGTGATGAAAAATAAAATAAATATAATGGTGACTCTAGAGGAGGCAGTCTAAGTATTTGGCAAACCTTCACCTTCGTTTGAACGGAAAAGGTTCTCATCTCATTCAACCGACGCGATTTCCCTCCGCAAATATGGTAACGTATTGCCTGTTATGCGAGATAATGGGCTAAATATGGTAAAAGGATATGATATTACCTCACGATGTATAATATACAGGTTCATTAAAGGGCAATTTGAACTGAAATATGTACTAAAGTTGATTTGAGATTAAGTTCGTGGGTTAGAAATAAATGCTAAGATGCACTGGGTTTATACTTAGTAAATAAGTGGTACAGATTGGCAAGAAGCGCTGGTGGCCTAGCGGTAAGAGCGTGCGACTTTCAATCAGGAGGTCGCGGGTTCAAACCCCGGCTCGGACCAATGAGTTTTTCGGAACTTGTACTTACGAAATATCATTTGATATTTACCAGTCGCTTTTCGGTGAAGGAAAATATCGTGAGGATAAAGCCTAGTTTACCCTTTGGGTTGGAAGGTCAGATGGCAGTCGCTTTCGTAAAGACTAGTGCTTACGCCAATTCTTGGGATTCGTTGCTAAGCGAACCCCAGGCTTCCATGAGCCGTGGTAAAAATGCCGGGACAACGCGAGGAAGAAGAAGAAGAAGAAATAAGTGGTACAGATGTAGTGCATAAACGTTCGTATTTGTTATGCTACAGTCAACCTCAGTACTTTTTGTACTGAGACTGACTGAAATAGCAAGACACGTTCATACGTTTCCGTGGAAATACGATGAGAAACAATTATACACTACATCTTGTACAACAACCGAAGTATACTCGTAAGTTAGAAGTCTGTCTACCAAGAGCTTCGTCTTTGTAATATTCCATCGAAGACTATACGTATACGTTTGCGAGTAACAAACAACTAGCTCCACCTAGGCCTTAATGCACAATGTGCTCCTATATACATACATACATACATTATGTATAGCATTATCTTCCCGTTCTATTGAAGCCGCTAGATAGCTCCTTTGTTGCGCACAATAGAACATGACAGGAAATTGGGTGATGCGCTGTTTTCAGGTTTCCTATAGAGCTAACATTATTGATCTGAAGCCATCGTGTAACTTTTATTCTTGTATTATGAGGGCATGTATTACGATTGCCTGGTTTAATGCGTTGGATAGCAGAAGGTGTCGCAGAAAGGGAACCTCAGGTGGCATGAGCTTTCTCTGCCAAAAAAGTGGGAGGTCGTGTCGCTCACGCATCGGCCTCCACTCCACAGTTACCAAACCCGTTGTCTAAACAGCAATGCATAAATCGTCTGCAATTGACGCAAAGGCCTGTGGTGTTGGAATTACGAATAAAATATAACTGTGCAGTCTCGGTGCTCCTAGTCGCAGATCCTCAAAAATGGATAGAAACACGTCGAGCGGCTATTCAACTTATTAATACACTAGTAACCGTGAACCGGGTTTAGTAGTAGTAATCGTGAGGAAACCGGACTAATCCCAATAAGGCCTAGTTTACCCTCTGGGTTGGAAGGTCAGATGGCAGTCGCTTTCCTAAAAACTAGTGCCTACGTCAAATCATGGGATTAGTTGTCAAGCGGACCCCAGGCTCCCATGAGCCGTGGCAAAATGCCGGGATAACGCGAGGAAGAAGAAGAATACACTAGTAACCCGTTTGAAATAATTTTAATATAACTCGATTCTTCTCCTCGTTTGAATCCGGTAAGGACATTTATTTGTGTGTTGGTTACGATTTTTTTTCCTTAGTTAATATTTTTTAAGTATTTAAGTATGTACATAGGTATCTATCTAGGTATGTATATCATTGTCTGCTATGTCACAATCCACAGGCCGATAATAGCATTTTTATCTTTTGTTAAACCCGACCGCTATTTATCTGTGCAAAAATAAATGCATAAATAACATAAGACAAACAACAACTTTACCCTCTTTAAAAAAAGTTCAATTAGTCGCTTGTGAGATTTCTAAATGAACCTATCTCGAATATACAGCAAATCTCGCTTAGAATCTTCTGAAGGGACCGTTTCAAATACTACTTAAGCGGAAAAGCGTATTAACCGTGAAAAGATGTATGAAAATAAGTTCCAGGGGCCAGTGAAAAATGACATGTAACGCAGGAACTCGTTTTAAACACGCGCCAAGGCAGCCAAAGTCTCTGCTCTGACAGATGTATGTATGTATGAAGATGAAAATACAAAATGCCGTCGGGGAATTCCACGTCTTTGTTACATATTTAATAAACTAGGAGGCCAATTCAGACTTACATTGTGACATCAAAATGATGTCAGTCGTGCGTGCATTTCGTTCCTACTTTTCCGTACATATTTTGGCGCGAGCGAAACACACGAACGACCGACGTCATTTTGTATATCATTTTGATATCACAATGTATGTTTGAATTGACCTGTAGAATGCAAGACGTTTTGTATTCTATTTGAAATACGTGCGCTATACAAGTAGGTACCTATATATAAATATTATATAGGTAGGTATATAATATATGTATTAACTAGTGGCTCTGTGAGCTGTAGACCTCGCGAGCAGAGCTTTAAATTACATGGTGCTAAGAGCTTTAAATATAGTAAATTAAAAAAAAACAATACGAAATTTAAGTGTAAAAAAATAAAAAAAGTTATATCCCAGCATACAAATACTGGGGATCGAACCCAGACTCTCTGTGCAAACAAAAAAAGCGAACGTTTACAAACTGAGATAAGCTGACGAAATTTAGCTACTCATTCTCAAGTTAAAATTAGTTAAAATTAAATATCTCAATATATACCTCCGAAACCAGCGAAATAAATTTTCTGAAGTTTTGGCCATTTAATCTATAAACATATCTCAAAAAAGAAAAAAACTCTTATGATATCGATACGACTATTTGTTTAGACGCGAGGTATTACGACTCCGCCATTTTTAAAAATTTCCAAAAACTGGATGGACATAAAAAAAATATTTAATCATAGAATCTGGTCACAAAATTTCACGACAATCGGTTGAGAATTGTGACCTGTAGAGGAGAACATCCGGATGGACATACGAAAGCAAAATGCCCGAGTCAAAACGTAGTCCTTCGCTACGCTTCGGTCAATAATGTTTTGTATTTAAGTTATTTATCTATATCAGTCAGTAATACGTGTCATACCTAAGTGTCAGTCAAGTGAACCGTTTTTTGAAGTCAAAAATGCACTAAGAGCTTCGTCTATATAATTATGTGTATATAATATATTCCATCGACTACAATGGCACCCGCGTGCGTACCCGCTCCGTGCACCCGCGCCAGCTGGCATCTAGCTTAAGTCAGGTTTTAAAAATGGGTTAAAAGTTGGATATAATACCTTTTATTTAGGTATTTCCTACACTTTCCAGTTTCCGTAGGTTACATTAGGAAATCACTAGTCCCTCTCCGATAAATCACTGTCACGCGATAATAGTCCTTACTGCATACATATAAGGTTCACATAATCTGTCGTCTCTGCCCTATTCATTGAAATACTGACATTTGCGGTTTTCTCCTCGGACATATATTTTTTGAATAGATACCGCTTGTCCCGTGATTTGTATACTGAACCTAGGCAAGGTAGGCCTTGTGACATCCGTGAGGTCGCATTCTTAGTCAAAATACATGGCAGTTTTTAAAAAGCAAAAAATAAGTGTCCTCCTCAGTTATAATTGGTTATAATGAATGTTTTGTACCTGTTAGTTGTTAAATTGTAGTTTTTATGTTAAGTTTTTACATATTTTAGGTAAAATCAAATGCCATGAAAAATTCACCCAGAAACTAGACTCTATTTGCAAGGGCAGACTTCAACCAAAACAAAACCTTAAATACTCGTAGTTACAGGTTACAGTTGGCTTGGAATAAAATCACGGAAACATCTAAATTTCATTTATTTTCAGTTGCATTATCATAGTGCAGTATAATGTTAGTACAAAGTAGCTAATGATATTGCCATAGGATCTGACCAGTAAAATTTTAAACATAGGTATTAGATACTGAAACTTCCTCACCTCACCTGAAATAGGTACCTACCTACCTATAAAATAACCTACCTACCTATTTACTTATACCTAAGTTCCTTTCTTTTAATAAAAGACCACTTTATAATTCAGAATTTTATAGCCTGAAGTGAGATTTGAGTAAATGCCTACTAAGGGCTTTGTTATCAGGTTTCATTGCTCTTATACCATTAGAAATAAGATCGTTAAAGTCTTAGAAATACGATTGTTAAAAAACATCAGTTGTAGATGATAGAGCGACGCACCAAAATTATCTGCCACCATCTTGCACTGCGTCAGTGTGTGTCAAGGAGTCTGCCCTCTCAAATATAGTCTAGTTTCCGAGTATTTTTCCGCGGTTAAAACGTGTAAAAAATGTATATAAAAACTAAAATTTTGCATTACCCCCCTCTTAACTATTCACAATACCCAAATAGTTTACAACAACCCGAAAACATTACCGTTACCCCTTAAATCGCGCCGATAGACCCCCCTTCCCTCCCTCCCATTCTCCTCGCCCGAGATAACTGCCGCAGTTTATCACGATCGCTGTTCTTTTAACGTTTTTTCCGCGGTAAACAAAATGGCTGCCGATCCATAAAACTGCAGGCTTTTATTGTATTGCTTCTAGCGATTACTCGTATCAGGCCAATCTGTATTTAATTAGCAAAAGCCTAGTCGGTGTTGTATTCTTTATACACGATGGGTACGGTGACAGTCCATTCCGTTATATAATCCGTAATAGTTTTTGAACCAGAGGTACAAAAAAATAAAAAGAATCGGAAAATTAATTTTATGTACCTAATAGTTCATAGGATAGTTCATAGGATAGTTATTTTGAACATGATCGTTTGAGCCAGTAATGAACGTTATCCAAATAACTTATATTACTTTTTAAAAAAGACGTTTGTACCGCTAAGTTTCGCTCTTATGTATGTATGTATATACTTTAATGTAAGTACCAAACCTTACATAAGTTCTGAAAAACTCATTGGTACGAGCCGGGGTTATGAAGGTTTGAACTGCCGACTTCTGAGTTAAAAGTCGCACGCTCTTACAGCTGGGCTACTATTTTAAAATTAAATGTAAGTATGTAGGTACTTAAATTTCAACGGCCTGACATTTCAAACAGCCAAGTCTGTAAATCACTTTCCTAGATTGCGAGCAAAACTTTCGCAGCAAAATTACAAAATTTAAGAAATTTAATCATTTTAAAACGCATGCAACAAGTTCTGTTTCGCTCCGCAGCTCCGTTAAATGCCAAAAGACTATAACTTCAGTTACAGCGTTTTTAGATTAGGAAGATATAGAGTTTCGTTTTTCTTTTCGGCCAATCCTATTCACAGCGTACTTAAAGCAAAGCATTTTTAGGTTTACCGCGAAACACGGAAATGAACACGTAATAAAAAGTCTTTGGAACCATCTCGAAGATACAACGTATTATCGACTTTATCTCTATAAACTATATATTATAATCCAAATCATAAACAAAGGGTCATATCTGGCGTCTAATACTCTACGCACTAAGAATGATCATTTAGAGTAAAGGTCGAGGTAGGGAAAGGTAACAATTGCTTTGTATTCTTAAACTAGCAAAAAGCAGAGCTTTGTAAGGGCTCGCGGAGTTTTTCTACCTAAACGTACCGGACCGCGACTTTGATCCAATCCGAGGCTTGTTTCATGTTCGATCGAGTGGGTACGTAATAAGTCCGTTAAGAACGCAGCTATAAGTGAGAGCAAGAAATAAATATACTAACCGGACCCCGGTTGCTGTCCAGTACGTCTGTCTGTTACAGCTTTTACATTGTCCATTAAACACGTGTCCAGACGACAAAATCAAATTGCCAATATCATCCACACATAATATATAATTTCATAAGCGCTTATTACATCCTGCATGGTCGGCTGGTCGCCCAGTACTTTTTGTAAGGAAGCCAACTGGCTTTCCTACATAATGTTGGGTCAAAGAGCCAAGTCCTTGAATTTATTTTTGCGTCCACACCACACAATTGAGCGAAAAACTATCCCGTCTGGACACCTACTGGCGGTAATCACGCTGCTCCACACATAAACACACACACACAGTTCCACTAGGTAGGTACAGCCAAGATTCAGCATCAGCTCTATCTTGGGTACTGCTCTTCTAAGTGCTCATTAAGACGTCTCAGATGACCAAAACAGCGTGTGCCTATGTTGCACCAAACCTGAGTTCCACTAGGTACAGCCAGGGTTCAGCATCAGCTCTATCTTGGGTACTAATCCCCTAAGTGCTCATCAAGAC
The DNA here is from genome assembly GCF_910591565.1 of Cydia splendana. NCBI lineage: Eukaryota > Metazoa > Arthropoda > Insecta > Lepidoptera > Tortricidae > Cydia > Cydia splendana. Next base: position 19,081,527 of record NC_085973.1, read on the forward strand.
GAGTCGGCTGACCAAAACAGCCTGTGCCTATGCTGCACTAAACCTGAGTTCCAGTAAGTACAGCCAGGGTTCAGCATCAGCTTTATCTTGGGTACTACTGTCCTAAGTGCTTATCAAGACGAGTCGGATGACCAAAACAGCGTGTGGCTATGTTGCATCAAACCTGAGTTCCACTAGATACAGCCAAGGTTCAGCATCAGCTTTATCTTGGGTACTGCTCTTCCAAGTGCTCATCAAGACGTGTCGATTGACTAAAACAGCGTGTGCCTGTGTTGTACCAAACCTGAGTTCCACTAGGTACAGCCAAGGTTCAACATCAGCTCTATCTTGGGTACTACTTTCCTAAGTACTCATCAAGACGAGTTGCATGACCAACACAGCGTGTGCCTATGTTGTATAAAACCCGAGCTCCACTAGGTACTGTCAGGGTTCAGCATCAGCTATCTTGGGTACTGGTCTACCCAGTGATCACATGACGAGTCGGATATCCAAAACAGCGTGTGTCTATATATGTTGCACCAAACCCGAGGTCCACTAGGTATTGCCAGGTTTCAGCATCAGCTCTATCTTGGGTACTACTCTCCTAAGTGCTCATCAAGATGAGTCGGATGACCAAAACATAATGTGCCTTTGTTGAACCAAACCTGAGTTCCACTATGCAATTAATGCAATTGGCGTGCAGTCGGCGTGCAGTTCCCATACAATTTGCAGTCGTGTATCGGCCCTAAGTCACTGAAGTTTGTATTAATATGCTGCTTATCTTTATTTATAATTTTAGCAGTTCCAAGCAATAGTAAAGGCGCTAATACATTAATTACGTAAGATAATTTTTGCCATTTTTGACCCTTCCCTCCCCTATGTAAGAAATAATAAGAACAGGCTTACCCCCTCCCCCCCACCCCCTATATTACCATATATTACGTAAGAATCTAAAGGAAAAAATTACACGTTTGGTTTGATTTAGTGTTTATTTTTAAAATAAATATTTTTATGAATGTTTATTTGTACCTGTCTTATCTTATCTTATTGTTTTCGGGGGCCCTTGCGGATACACTTCGACCCATAGGGATCTTTTGTGCAGTTACCCCCTAGAAGAGATCCGTCAACTACTCAAGAGCTTTTCCCACCATATCCATGTGTCGGATGATGGAGCTCATGGGTAGCGTTTTAAAGTCCTTTGGTTCCAGGTATCCTGCTCCAAAGTCCTTCATTCTTTGTCTGGCGAGGGCGTGACATTCACACATTAAGTGTCTTACTGTCTCTTCCTCTTCGCCACACATACGACAATCGGTGTTGTCAGAGTGTCCCATCTTGGCCAGAAATCCTTTGACCCCGTAATGGCCAGTAAACACCCCCGTTATGATTTGGAGTTGTCTTTTGCTAAGTTTCCAAAGCTTTTTGCTCCAGCCGGAGTCTATTCCTTGCATAAAGAGCTTTGCATGCTTTAGACCCGTCAGACTATCCCATTCTTCCTGGTGTTTGGTCTTGGTATGGTCTTTAATAGCCGTTGTGATGGTTCCCTGTGAGAGCCCCACGAATGGTTCCGGACCTATAAGGTTACTTACAGATCCGGCTCTGGCGAGTTCATCTGCATTTTCATTGCCTATGAATCCCTCGTGCCCTGGGATCCATACCAGTTGCACTCTGTTTTGCCTTCCAAGCTGGTTCAGGGCTTGGACGCCATTATATACCAGTCTAGAGTCCACTCTGGGAGCTTCGAGCGCTTTGAGAGCGGCCTGACTGTCGCTGAGTATATAGATATTCTTCCCTTGGGTTCGCCTAACTATATTCTCATGCACACAGGCAATTATAGCGAATGTCTCGGCTTGGAAGACAGTGGCGTAATTGCCCATGCTTATACTACTACTAAAGTCATTTGCATAAATGCCTGCCCCCGTACCAGATTCTGTCTTAGACCCATCTGTGTACCATATGATGTCGTTTTCATCAGAGATTGGTGCTTCAAGACCTTCGGTCCACTCAGCCCTTGTTGGAATTTTAACGTTAAAATTCTTATGGAACACAAACTTGGGTTGCATCTTATCGCAGCCCATGTTCGTAATCCTTTTCATGAAATTGTCACATTCCATGTTTGTGTGTTTGGTCTTTGGCTTTCTATCGCTCCAGAGGCCTGTTAGGGTCAACCTGTGTAGCGATTTCCGCGCCTCAGATTGTATCACTAGGTGTAGCGGCGAGAGGTCTAACAGTACCTCCATCGCCGCTGTTGGCGTTGTTCTAAACGCGCCAGTAATAGCCATGCATGCCGTTCTTTGTATTTTCATAAGGGCATCCCTGCATGTGCTCTTTAGTGTCCTTGGCCACCATGCCAGGCATCCGTACAAGATGATTGGTCTTACCATCATGGCATAGATCCATCTTAGTACCTTTGGGTTTAGACCCCACGTTTTGCCATAAGCCGATCTACACATTCCAAACACTCTAAGTGCCTTGGTGGTTGTTAGTTCGACATGCTTTCTCCAGTTCAGCTCTTTATCTAGTGTAACGCCTAGATATTTCACTTCATTGGACATATCCAGTACCCTTCCATAAAGCTTCAGCTGCTTCATGCCATTAAGGGTCTTTTTCCTGGTAAACGGTATTACCACTGTTTTGCCTGGGTTTATGGAGAGTTGATGACAGTTGCACCATCTCTCCACTTGCTTCAGTGCTTTATTCATGATTTCCGATACTGTTCCCGGGAATTTCCCGTTTACAAGAATCACTAAATCATCTGCGTACCCTACCGTATGTATTGGGCCTTTGTTTAGTTCTTCCAACAGTGAGTTAACTACCAGACTCCAGAGAGTTGGTGAGAGAACCCCACCCTGTGGACAACCCTTCGTGGCCGTAGCTAATATTTCATCTCCCATAAGGGAGGATTTTATTAGTCGGCTATTTAGCATAGTACCAATCCATCTACAGATTGTTGGTTCTATGCCGTGTTTAGATGCTGCAATATTGATTGCCTGATACGTGGTGCGGTCAAATGCCCCCTCCACGTCTATAAAAGTGGCCAGACATAGTTCTTTGTTCTCTATCGCCTGTTCCGCTCTGGTTGTCACCAGGTGTAGTGCCGTTTCAGTCGATTTACCCGGCTGATACGCACACTGCAATTGGTGCAGCGGATGCCTCTTAAGAGGACCATCCCTTATGTGTCTGTCTACCAGTTTCTCCAGTGTTTTGAGGAAAAACGATGACAGACTTATCGGCCTGTATGATTTGGCTTCTGTGTAATCTGCTTTGCCCGGTTTAGGCAAGTACGTTACCTTTACCATCCTCCACACACGCGGTACGTGTCCGAAGGCTATGCACGCTCTGTACAGTCTACCTAAGTGCGGTATTAGTACATTGGCGCCCTCTTGTAGTAGTATGGGGTAGATTCCATCTGGCCCCGGGGCTTTGTATGGTTGAAATGTGGATAGTGCCCATTGTATCTTATCGTGATCTACTACCTTTTTAGACGTGTCCCAGTTGTATCTGGTCGTGCTGATGGATTGTTCCATTGCACCGGTTCCATCGTCCGTTACGCTCTGATGTATTATCGAGCCTGGGAAGTGTGTGTCACACATAACTTTGAGGGTTTCTAGCCCCGTTTCAGTCATTCTTCCGTCACTTCTTCTAATGGAAGTGAGTGGAACTGACTTCGTTGCAGCTAGTGCCTTTGTAAGTCTCATGCCTTCCGGTATGGACCTGATTTGATCGCAATGGTTCATCCATGCTTTCCTTTTTGCTTTCCTCACAGCTTTGCTGTATTCCGTGAGTTTTCGCGCGTAATGCTCGAAGTCGTTCGTCCTTTTAGCATCATTGAAGACAGCCCTGGTTTCCTTCCAGAGTTTTGCAATCTCCGGGTTCCACCAGGGCACCTTCTTCGCCAGGATTTTCTTTTCCGGGCAGTTGTTTGTCCAAGCTGTATAGACAGCTTGTGCTATTCTGTCTGTTTCAAGTTCTATGTCAATAATAGAGTTTAACTTGCCTTTAGGGTCTCCCAGTTCCACCTCCAGGTCGCTTTTGAACGCTAACCAGTTGGTGTTCCTGGGATTCCGTTTGCGTATAGTTTCTAATTGGATTTTAGTCTTATACCTGAAGCATATATATCTGTGGTCCGATAAAGAAATCTCCCCAGAGACATGCCATGAGCTAATCTTATTACTCGCGTTGTTGGACGCTAGCGTTATATCAATAACCTCCCCCCGCCTTGCATTGACGAATGTCGGTTCATTGCCTTTATTTAATAGTTGTAAAGAAGAGCTTACCAGAAAATCCAGTACCTTCTCTCCTCTTCTGTTGACATCCGAGCTCCCCCAGATGACGTGGTGAGCATTTGCATCGCAGCCGATGATCAGGTCGGTGTTCGCCTGGCTGCCGTAAGCAGCGAGATCCCTCAGTTGCCCAGTGATTGGATCCGCTGCCTCGTAGGGAAGGTAGGCTGATGAGATGATTAGTGCCTTACCCCCCCCCCCTTGTTTTGGATCTTGACCGTAGTCAGATCCCTGGAACAGAAAGCATGTAGAAGCAGAGCGTCAATGCCATTTTTAACATAGATACATGTCCTCATAGTACTCTCAGGACAAACATATAACAATGTCCCGCCAGTACCGTTTAAGCCTCTTATCTCGCCTTTGTAAATGTATGGTTCTTGAATAAGAGCAATATCGAATTTATCGCTTTTTAACAGCTTAGCCAGAAGGGCAGTGGCTGCTTTATTGTGCTGGAGATTAATCTGTACGCACCTTAAGCCCTCCATTGCGGCGTTTATTGTTTGGTGGTGCTGAGATCAGCAGCCACCTCCTGGACCGTGTCGTCGAAGGACATGGGTGACATGGTACCCTCCAGGTAGAGTTCCGCCAGACCACGCAGATCCTCTGAGCCCGCCATCGATGAAATCGGTGACGATGCTCGAGACATGCGCGGTCCAGCATGGTCCTCTCCTAGCTGCACCATGCCCCCGGCCTCCTCCGACTGATCCTCCGCCACCTCCACAGGTGCGTCACCGGCTGGTGGCGCCTCCCGTTCCGGGGCCCCCCCTGTCGCCACAGCGACCGTAGCCTTCTGGGCTACCTCCCCCCCCTCTCCCCCCTCCCTACACGGCTCGACCTCAGCCCCCCCAGGCCCCTGCTCCCGCGCTTCCTCCAGAAGCTTGAAGTGGCTGGTGTCGAGCCCTGTGTGCAGAACGTAGTCGGCCTCCTTGATGACAGCGGCCGACACCCGGTCCATCAGTACGATTCGCCTGGTGCTCGGCCCCGACCCCACGGTGTCGACTACCTTCCACTCGCTCGTGCGCAGCCTAGGGTTCCTCCTCTGCAGCACCCTGAGGGCTCTCGCCATGTCCTGAGTGCCATCGACCACCGTTCTCCAGGCCATCTTGACCGGTTTCGGCAGATCTTTGGCACTCACGACCTTCAGGCGCAGCCCGGCAATCTCTCCACCTCCGATTACCGTGCTGAGCCATGCCGCGGATTCCCTCCCCTTGCAGGTGACGTTGAGCGCGCCCCCCACGAGATTGCCGAGTGTGATGTCGGGCATTGGTTCTTCGGCCTCGTCAAGAGATAGTAGCAGAGCTCCTACGATGGCCGGCATATGCTCCTGCACCACTTTCTCGGCCGGAAAGGCCACTGGGACGATGGCCATCTTCTCGCTCGCCGTGACTTCCGCGAACGATCCCCCTACCTTCGCTCTCTTGGAGTCACCAGCGAGCAGAGATGAATCGCCACTGGCCCCCAGTGACCTCTTATTCTGTGGCCTTCCCGCTCCACTTGTGGAGGGTCCGGCCACCGATTCCGCGTCCGTTCTAAGTCGCGCCTTCGCACGCCTCTTCTGCCTCCTGGATTTAGCGGCTCCTCCACCCGACTGCACGTCCACGCCCTTAGGCATGGCCGCGCTGTCGAGGGCGCCCGGAGCAACGCCAGCAGGATTTGGAAGCGGTGCTCCCGTTTGCCTCTTGCAGTAGGCCATCGTTCCGCTGCCTACTCCTCCGGCACCTGCGCTAGTCGGTCCCCCTGGGGGAACTTGCTCGGCGCGAGTGGTACCTTTGGAGTGGCCTGCTCCACCATGGCCTCTGCCTTTCGCGCCGCGCGCGTCCTCCGTCCTCGCGGACCGCCAAACCTTACCGCTACCTACTCTCGCGTTCCTGTCAGGGACAGGCCCACTAAGAGCTGGTGCAGCAACCTTTGCGCTATGCGCCTTTGCCTCATCCCGTACGGGTCCGGCTTTTCCTCCTTCCGTCGTTTTTGGTATTATGTTGTCCATAAACCACCAGTGAAATTTTCAGCAGCTTGGCTCCCCACCCTCCTCGGAGCCTCACATTTGGGATGCTTTGACGCATCAGGGATACCAAGCTGATATAGCGTCCCAAAGTGTACAAAGGTACTTGAGCTCGCTTAAGCTAACTCTGCACCGTGTTTGATAGCATAGAGAGTGAAAGTATTATTATTATTTTGAACGCCATAATTTCATAGAGATTAAAAAAAAACGCATCTTTGCGATCTTACGTAAGAACTATGAAAACCTCCTCCCTCCCCCTTGTAAGAACAAATAAGATATATTTCGATCCCCCTCCGCCCCAAAATTGTCTTACGTAATAAATGAATGGCGCCAAAACTGTTTCTCGAACTGAAAATACCCGATTTAAGTTTGCTAACCCAACATGACTGATCAGTTCATCAGCGTCACAAAACATACCTGTAAATTGACCTCCGCAGTGCATATACAGCAAGATTGATTGTTCTAGTAGGTATTCACAGAAACTTGATTGCTAAATTGGGAATCGAACCAAGCGAAGCGAGGTGGGTCTGAATCCAAAATTTAATGGCGTAAGCGCCATCGACATTATTGAAATTGAAAACACCACATAGGTATCCTTGTCTGAGTACCTACCCACAACACATTACAAGCCTTCTTGAGCTTACTGTGGGGCTAAGTCGGTTTGTATAAGAATGTCCAATATTTAATTATTTACTACTAACGCCATCTGTTAGAGAAATAAATAATTAACCTTAGCACGAATGTTAATTCATAATTTTGCCAACAGATGGCGCTAGTAGTAATAGAAAGTGTTATTACTTTATTTTATTTTTTTAGGTTTATAAAATGATATTTTTATGTTTGATAACACATCTAGACAAGAATTTAAATTACTATGTCAAATCTCAAACCTAACAGTGCAGTAGTTTTTCCGTAAAGTGTACCACAAGAATGCATAGTTTGTCGAATAGTGATAGGGCTCGCTTCGCTCGCCCTAATAACCTGTGGATTGGGCAAAAAGACGAAAAACTATACGTACGCAATCTTATCTAACTTAATAACTAATCATATGACGGAAAGTACGGAATCCCTATTTGTCCGTTTTTTTTCTGTACTTAAATATGGTTTGAATTGAACTTGTACAGTAAAATTCTAAAACGTCAAGTTCAAAAACAGATCATTTTAGTCCTAACGTAATAATGTTACCCCAGAAAATAATTATATTTAAGTTACGGCGTTCCTTTCCTTGGGACAGCCACTTTGCCGCGACGACAATATTTCTCCGTAGCTCTAAAAAGACAAAAATAGTAGAAAAAATTATAGCCCATACGTCGTTCTATAGAGTAACAAGAAATCGAATGATTACTTTTTCCTTTAAACGTTGTATTGAAAAGTGAAAACTCTCTGCTAAGCGGGCAAGTATTGATTTCATGAAAAACGATTGAAGGTACGAGGTTAGAGATTTTGCAGGTGAATTTTAAGAAGTTTTCCGTCGAACTTGGCCCGCATTTTACAGTAATGGCCCTAATGTGATTGGTCGAGAGCATGCAATCGCAATATTGTAGGAAATTCCTTTATGTTAGAGCTTTAGGGTTAGTTTTTTTTACGTAGCAAGCATTTGAAGTATGTGTTAAAATTTTATTATTTATATTTTTTTTTTCGTTTTTTTTTTTGATAAAGCTAGTTATTAATTTAGTTTAGTAGTACCATTATTTATTAATTGTACCTGTAATATCATGGATAAATCTTAAACATACTACATCACATTAGTGAATAATTTGTAAACCTACCTCTGTATTAATTCATTCCCTAATTGTTAATCCAATAATTTGATGCAGTGATTGTCAAGGTCGCGACCTTTCGCTTTGTTACGTCGGCGTCAAGGAAAATCTCTTCCCCGAGTTACTCGTATAAAGCGAATTACTTCCCTTATTATACACGCTTTTATAAATACGGAGGCCAATTCAAACTCACATTTTGACATCGAAATGATGTCGTTTGCACGTTAATTTCACTCGTTCCTACTCATCATCTTCATCTTCCTCGCGTTGTCCCGGCATTTTGCCACGGCTCATGCATGGGAGCCTGGGGTCCACTTTGCAAGTAATCCCAAGAATTGGCGTAGGCACTAGTCTTTACGAAAGCGACTGCCATCTGACCTTCCAACCCAGAGGGTAAACTAGGCGTTCTTGGGATTATTCCGGTTTCCTCACGATGTTTTCCTTCACCGAAAAGCGACTGGTAAATATCAAATGATATTTCGTACATAAGTTCCGAAAAACTCATTCAACCTCCAGACCTTCACTCGTTCCTACTCGTTAGTAAATAAATGAAAATATAAAAATGCAGAAAAAATTTCATGGGAACTTTGTAATTTTTGGAAATTCTCTTAGGCGCATTGTTACGACGCCCGTGTGACTAGTAACAAACCGACATCATTTTGATGTAAAAATGTAATTTCGAATTGGCCTCACGTTATGTAGAAAACCTTCATTACTCATTGAAAGAAATGGAAATTGAGCATTAACTTGAAATAAATTAACACGCAATTTTCTTTATTGCTGTAAAAACATTTACGAACACAATTTGATAAAATATGCTTCAATAATATCTCTTTGGAGCATGTTTTCCATTTGTTATCTCAGAATGGATATAATAATTTGGATACAAAGATGTTTTACTTAAAAAGTCAAGTAAGTACCTTAACCATATACCTACACAATACATGTTAGGAGGGAAGGTGACAACCATTTTCCTCTCTGAATATTATTTACTGAAAATATTTTGCCATGATTTTATATATATCAACACAGCTGCTGCTATGCTCCCATTTCCTCTTTATCTACTTAGCTTCATCAGTTTATATTTAAAAGAAAAACCGGACAAGTGCAAGTGGGACTCGCCCACCGAGGGTTCCGTACTTTTTTAGTATTTGTTCTTATAGCGGCAACAGAAATACATCATCTGTGAAAATTTCAACTGTCTAGATATCACGGTTCATGTGATACAGCCTGGTAACAGACAGACAGACGGACAGTGGAGTCTTAGTAATAGGGTCCCGTTTTTACCCTTTTTTACGGAACCCTAAAAAAAGAGATACAAAGTGCATGCCACTTGTAGGTAGAACCTTTATGAACACATAGATAAATCATACTTAATAAAGTCTCGGTTCAGAACAGCAATCATAGCGTTTCATCTCGAGTATTAATATACAATCTCGTGTTTGCGATTCAGGGTTCCTGATGCTTGCAGAGCAAGAGTGACGGGCCAAGTCGAGTTTTAGTTGTACGATCTGATTCCGATACGATCTGTCAGTGTCAAAAGTGACGTTTTGGGTTGAAAAAACGTCGCTTTTGATACTGACAGATCCGATCCATATCGTATCCAGATCTAATTTTTGACGTTTATTAAAATTAGAATCAGGCCGCAAGTTATATTATGATTTATGGTGAAATCATCTAAGTTCAACATTTTTACTACGCACGGCTACCACGAGTTGGAATTTCACATTTGCGTTAGCGTCTGCGTCGCACTTCCTCTGTATCGCACCAATACATCAGTGCGAGCGAGATGGAGTGCCATCGTGTTTACGCAGTCGCTAATGTAAATGTCAAGTGTCAACTCATGGGACGACTACAACACAGTACTTGTTTCAAAAAAAATTTTTTTCTGTGTACAGAGGCATGCTATTTACGCTTTACAAGTTTACTGTATCTCCATTTTTCGATTGCACATTCAGATTAAACCAAATATTGAATATTTACATAGTACTCTCCTGACGAAGCCTGCGTCGTTGCTGATATGAATTTGTCATTATTTTATAAATACTTAATAGTGATAAAATCAGAGTATATTTATCTTTACTTTAGTTTGTCGACTATTAACTGAAACGGTACCTAGTTAATTACCCACTCCCGTGCATATGGCAACTGGAGTCACCGTGCATTTTTATATTAAAAATGGCACTCAAAGTAAAGTCTCGCGCAGACGAGTTGTTAGACTTGTTAGCTAGCGTGACTTTATACGTTCTACACTTTATTTAATTTTACTTGCTTGCGCTGGTTACATGATGTTTATGAAAAAATTGTGCACAAACCATGCATACTGTCCATCGGCGACGCAAAACCAAACTTAATAAAAATCAGAAATAAAATAATATCTGTATATTCGATAATTACAACTTTAAGCTAACCAGCCGGCCTAGTCAAGGTGAAAACCGCTATCGCTACGACAACGAAACGCTTTGTGTCACTCTTCTATTAGAGCGACAGTCACAGTTGCATTTCGATCGCTACGGAGCGTAAGCGATTGGCATTTGGCTACGCGGCCTGAGAAGCCAAAGCTGGTAATAACATTTATGAATTTAATATGTCTGCCATTTTAAACCAGTTTTTACTACCTGAAAACCGAAGTGACAGCCTAGGTATTTGCTGTGAAGCACATGTGCACCATTATCGGAGAGACGCGGCGGGCCTCGCCGAATCTCTATAAATCTCCGTAAGTGCCTCGTTAGTTGCCCGATCCGACCCGCCTTTTTATTCTGTTACCATGTTTATTTAACTTAGGACTTACTACTGTAAATATGGAGCTTTATGACAGGTGAAGTGGAATGTTTTGTGAGAAATTATGATTTTAATAGGTTTACATTTATTTGAGGACGATTTCTCGCACGGTGAACTACCTGAACAAATTTTAGATTTTATGAGCGTCGCAACTCCATGGATCTACCGCAAACGAGTTAACTAAGTTGAACAGGTAAATATTGTGGGGCAATTTCACACGAATCGACCTAGTCCCACAGGCTCAAAAACAATGAGGAGGCCTATTCAGATAATCATTTCTGGTTACAGATCATATCCGTAACAAAATTTTAATAACATTTTATTAATATTCCTATTTAAATAGGTCTCAAAGCCAGTAACAAGGTTGTCAATGAGGCTTGAACAAATACCTAAACTTTGGTGAACTACGATGTAAACACGAATTTTACATAGAAACAACCTAGCTTTAAATTATCGGCCTCCGTAACGTTATACACGATGAGAAAAGCCAAATAAATTAATAATTTACTGAAGAGTTTCCGAACGTTCGACATTTTGCCGGTAATCGGTGCTCAAATGCTATTAGAATATTGGGGTGGAGTTCAAAAGTCTGACTAGCTTTTAATTAATATGTAGTTAAAAGCATTTTAGAGTAAGAAACTCAACAATAACTTAATAGTTAAAAATAAAAAACTTTTTGCTTTGCTATCGATAGAACTGCTGTTCTGCTGATCAAATTAATCACATGTCAATGTTGTCACATGACACCGAAATGTATGAGACGGCAGATTTTTTTTGCGATTTGGGTGTTGGCCACATACTAAAATTAGTTAAGTATGACCCACATAAATATTAACCCTTAGAGTATGGTCAGACATAACAAAATCACCCAGTATAACGAAATTTCGAGCTTCGGTTTTCGCGGTAGGCCCTCTGATTATGTGACTGTGGCTGCTGCGATTTCTTTCCTGAATTTATGAACTTATCAATTATTATATCGCCATCGAAGTAGTTTCGTAAAAAAAACAATCCGTTTCATAAAATTATCGATGTTTTTACGGAAATGCAATATACATAGTGAACGTAACTATACATCCGTTTGCATTGCCCGGTATTACCTACAATGTAAATACGAGTATCACGAGCTAGTATTATTTGCTCGTTAGTTTTATTTCCAATAAATTCAATGATTTTAATATTAAACAGCCTCTTGTCCTTTATTGCCGTTCGAATTCGAGCTAAAAGCATTCCTCGAAAACAAATTGAAATAACACGTGAAACCTGCCAAAATACTACAGTAAAAGGATTCCATTGTTTACCTTTGCCGTTTTTATGTCTGTAAATCTCACAAATTTACGCAAGATATTTACGATATTTTTTATTTTTGTGGAACGTTTACGTTTACGTTTTTATAAACAACAACATTAGGTGTAAAACATTAAACTTAGTGTGATTTAATAGTACATTATATTCATGGTATAATAATATACTCCGCCTGGTATTCTCTTCCGACCACGTGACTGACACAAGGCTACGTCATCATGCGACAGCGCTACATAATAGTATGCAATAGCGCTATACAAAGTGGCAATGTTATTGTGACGTAGGCTTGTGTCACTCTGGGAAGAGAAAACCATGTTTTATTAGACTATGATTATATTATAAGTGCGAAAAATAGGTCATTCGCAACGAGTGGCGATAAATTGAAACACGACCAAAGGGAGTGTTTTAAATCGACACATGTTGCGAATTACCTTTTCGCACATGTATTGTACGTTTTACAGTACATATGGCCCTTAAAATTTTTGACATAGGCACGTATTGTCCTTGATCCCGCCCCAGGGTGGTAAAGTAGCACCATATGCACTGTAAAACTAATTTATACCGTAGTTATAGGACATCCTTACACAAATTGGCTAAGCCTTACAGTAAGCTCAAAGAGGCTTGTATTGTAGGTATTCCACTCCGACCGACTTTTAAGGTGTATTCTTGACCGCATTTAAATACTAAAATTACTAGTTGTAGTATCTGAACTTAGTTAAAAAAATATTTTAATTTTAATTAAGTTGGGCCTTATTTAATATGCCTGACTTACCTTACATTTGGCGCGTTATTTCATACGCTACTATCTATTGTACACTACAAATGGTTCCCGTTTACTTTGTCAACAAACAGTTGGAAGGTCAAACGGTCGTGGCCTAAATCTGTGGGTATTAAGTAAATAAGGTGTATTGGGGTTATTCTGACCGGTTTTTTTTGGCAGTGAGGGATTTAGGGGTTTTATGCAAGTCAAACAAGAAAGTTGGAAACTGAGGGAAAGGGAAAGGGAGGCCTTAGCCCTTATTAATATGGTAACAAACAAAATAATAAATACGCAAAATAGTAGGTACTGTTCAAAATAAATATACCATTCAATGTAGAAAATTCTCGTGTATAAAAACATGATCTTGTTTTTAACCTAGTATGTCCCCGCGTACTTGTAAAAGCACAAATTCCGTTCCAATTTTGAAGACTTATATGTAGAAAAGTGTGTTCCAAATTCAAAAACACAATAATTCGCCTGGGTCTTACGAGGTTAATTTATTGTTTTTTTTTTCTATAACGGGATAGTTAGGAAAGCGATAAAAATTGGAGCATAAATACCAAACAGCGCATTGGTAGTGGCTTAAAAATTAATCACAGCTCTCAGACAAGTACTGCTAGCGCACGGAGCAAACTGCAGATAAACATAGCGACTTGACTAAAAATCCAGTGATTGAGAACCTAAAGTAGACAATTTCGTGATTCGAATTTAACAGGTGATGTAGATGGTGCTGTATGGCTCAGTACATTATACGGTAACTTTGGTTGCCAGAAGTTAACGTTTGACAACAAAACATAATATATATGGCGTAGTAAAGCGCCATCTAGTTTCAAGCTCAAATTTGGGAGCACGTCTTTTTCTTAGACTTTACCTTTCATTACAATGAATAACTCTTTTGTCTTGACTAATAAATTGGCAAAGTATCAGTATCGCTAAATTCTGTTGATTTTTAATTACCACAATTATCCTGTTTATGAAATTATCCCGATACACCTTACCCTAGTTTTATTATTGTTAATACAAAGAAACCGTTTTATTTACCTACCTTCTGGAGTTAGACTAAGATAAGTCTGCAACGATTTTGACAGCACAGGCTCTTGGTTTAACTCTATTCTATTGTCACTTTTTTACTGGTTTACAGTAGGTAAGAGATAAGTTTCGACCGGTGAGCCCTTCAGATGACGGGGTTCCATAAGGAAAAAACCGTAGTTAGCTGACAGTTTTTAAAATAATAGCCCATTTACATGTCAGGTTTAGCCAAAGTACCTACTGTACGCGTAAGATAGATGGCGCTATCCTATGTTAAACTAAATGTCACTTTTTAAATTCTCGCGATTGAAAGGGACAGACAATATCATTATCACTCTGTCACATAAACAACTACGATCACCATATCCGTACCGGCGGCCAAATTGAACTTACATTTTGATAATGATGTCAAAATGATATCTAAGTAAATCATTTACATTTACTCGTACTTGCTCGTACATTAAATTCGCGCGAGCGAGACGCACAGGCGAATGATAACAGAGTGACATCGTTTGGGTATCAAAATATAAGTTTGAATTGGCCTCCCGGTTATATTTAATTCATTAGAAGTAGAATATTCCACATTTCCACATATCTATGTTATGCTTACGAAGGCAAACACGGTAACGCCACCTAACGCGGTCGGCCGCGGCGCTATGTCAACAAAATTGACAGTCAATTGACACGAAGAAAAATAATTCGGCTGTTTGCCTGTCCGTGGAATATCGGGTATACTGAAACACGATTCGATTACACATTAAATATATTATATTACTTATGTTTGGATCATTTATTTCTCTTTCAATATTGAATATTACGTTGACTTGGTTTCGTTTTCAATAACAATAGTTTTTTTGTCATATCGGCAAATATTTTGTTTGTGGAGTATTTTCAAATGTCAATGTTTATTAAATAAGTTCTACTGGGTACTTAACCAACATGCCAACTAGTTGTGTAGTAAGTAATGCCAATCGTTAACGCTCCGTAGCGTAGAGTAGTCAACTAGTCATCTCTATCACTCTTCCATATTAGTGCGATAGTGTCAGTTGCGTTTCGTTCTGTACCGAGCTTAAACAATTGGCAGACTGGCAGTACGTGAAGTACAGGGTAGCGCGCCTAACTACTTCAGCTCTAAAGGTGCTGAGAGAATTGAGATTTCACTTGTAATGAGAATACTAGCGTTGAAATGAAATGAAATCGAATGCAATGATATGAAAGTTTATTCACGAGAACATATGTTACAGTCACCTACAATAATATGTTACTCTTCCAAGGCCGCAAAAATACATATGTGACACGCTCTTATGGCTCTACAAAAATAAGAACGTGTCAGATATTTATGCGGCCTTCGTTGTGTAACATAACACAGGTGACTGTACAGTAGTAGATATTATTAAGTTGCGCGAATTGTTTTTTTTTCATAGAGAGCTGCTCAAAACAAAGCACAAAAAGACTTTCTCAGCCCATAAAACACATAAACTTATTCAATTACTTCGGCTTTCCGAAAATGGCAGATAATTATCGAAGTATCGAACAGACGTGAATTTCCCGGGCGGCGAGTGAAAGCCGCGCCTCTATTCCGCGACTAAACAAACAATACAATACAATACAATACGAATCCTCTTCATGGCACAATCTCAAAATTATAAGTAAAAATACAAAATATATAAAGACAGAGGTAAACACCAGACAATCTTTAGGTAGTGGAGAAATGAAACTCTTAATTTAACAAATTAGAAGGTGCAAATAAACTAAATAGCAGTTAAGTAAAGAAGAGATGGCGGGACGACTTCGAAGCGTTCCAGTGGGATTGGTGGGATCTTGCTCGGCACAGGGAAGATCGGAAAGGGCGAGGGGAGGCCTTTACCCAGCAGTGGGACACACACTACAGACCAATAAAAAAAAATGAAACTAAATGACAGTGAAGAAAGAAAAACAAATTGTAACAACAAAAACACAGTGTAACAGCAACACACAGCCTAACAAACAGTCTTCTTCCAATTCACAGTCGACGCTTTTACAAAATGTCTCATTTTTTACAAGATTAGCTTAGCGCCGTATATTGTTTGCGTTAATGTTTCTCAATTTCACACGATCTTCTAAGTTAAATTGAATGCTTCTCGGTGTCTGACTGAACTGAGATTTTGTATACTACCGTAATTTAGAAGTTAGAATTATTAATTATGTATCGCTGTCACGGGTATGTCAAATACAACGAGATATCCGGGCAAATGATGTCAAAATTTAATATAAATAATTCACGACAATTTGGAAGTGATAACTTCAAACTTCAGGCACTTTATAAAACTAAGGCATTACAACATGCCTAACGCTAAAAGTAGTTGTAAATGCTTCAAAAATACATTCTGCATACAATTTCAAATCGTATTTTTGCCTTCGAAGAATAGAGCCCCTGCACTGATTAAAAAAAAGGTTTATGTTATCGCGGCCCCCCCCCCCCCCCTGAAAATGGGAGTAAAAAGTTAAATTGAAACTTGCTAAATTCATTAGAGAAACTCAGCGCCGGGGGCATGACACGTTTCAAACGGAACACATTGTTTCTTTGTCACCTGCATTTTAAATTTCAAATTAAATAAAAATTAGTCTAGAAAGAAACGACATGAACTAGAGGATAAAGGTGTTACGTATTTTTGCCGTATTACTGTCAACCATAGGTTAAACGTTTTATTGTACTAGCATTACACAAACCACCAAAAATGAATCCACATACCTCTTTGATGAGTCTGGCAACGGCGGCTATGTGCACTGGTTGATTTACACACAAATTTCAATGTTTCGACCGGGCCCAGCGTAGATCTTTATGCACACACACTTAAAGTTATCTTACAAATACTTTTATCGTCAAACGAGTTCACTTATCACACAATTCTATGTAAATTATAGTTTTATGAACCGAGAAAAACTTTCATAACCCGACATCTTTTCAACCGAGAACCAAGACTGCTCTCATTGGTCCATTTGAATGCTTGGTCTATTCCGCGACTGCGCAGTGCATCATGCCACAACACAGGCAATGGATTTAAAATTTGAGAGAATGAATAATGCTTGCACATATTCTCCCCCCCGAACCAAGCTAGGTCTTGGTTAGCAACTATCCATCAAAGGCAATACACAGAGTTTTGAAACAGGCCGGAGTAAAGAACCGTTTTGAACCCTCAATTCAGCTACACGATTGATTCCGTCTTTTCCTGGCAATAATCTAATAATGCGGCCACGTTTCCACTGTAAAGGTGGATAGTTATCTTCCTTTATTAAGACTAAATCATTAATTTCCGGAGATTTCGTACGTAAAGTCCATTTAGGACGCTGTTGTAGAGTATGAAGATATTCATTGCGAAACCGAGTCCAAAAATGTTGTGTCAGTTTTTGAATTTGTTGAAATTGCGACAAACGCCCTATATTCGTTAATTCAAATGGATATTCCGGTAGAGCTACCAGTGGTTGACCGATGATGAAATGACCAGGAGTTAAAACTTCCAAGTCTGTCGGATCCGAACTGAGAGGACACAAAGGCCTTGAATTCATCACCGCTTCGACCTTAGTAAAAAATGTCGTTAATTGCTCGAACGTAAGCCGTTGATCACCGAGTACACGATACATGTGTGTTTTAGCGGATTTAACAGCAGCTTCAAACAATCCACCCATATTTGGGCTACTGGGAGGGTTGAACAGCCATGTAATTTGGGTTTTGATTAATTCACGTTCTAACTCGCCGTGGTGATTCTTTAAGTAAATGAATAACTCTTTTAAATGTTTGTTAGTCCCGACGTAATTTGTACCACAATCAGAGCGAATCAATGAAGGTAACCCCCTTCGAGAAACAAATCTAGTAAAAGCAGCGACAAATGCTTCGACTGAAAGTTGAGAAACTATTTCCAAATGTACCGCCTTTGTTGACAAACAAACGAAGATGCACAAATAACACTTTTGAATGCGGGCATTTCTTAAACTACTGCTCTTCATGAGGATTGGGCCTGCAAAATCCGTCCCTACTCCTTCGAATACTCGACAACATCGAACCCGATCTGCAGGTAAGTCTGCCATAAATGGCTGTTGGTGTCGAGGCGCCGTTTTAAAGCATGGAATGCATTTAAATGTCACATTTTTAGTTACAAATCGCATTGATAATATCCAATAATTCCGACTTAGAATTGAAGCTAAAGTGTCAGCACCTACGTGACAATATACTTTATGATAATGTTCCACTAAAAGAAATGTGAGTTTGTCTTTTCCGGGAAGTAAAATGGGATGTCTGGCCGAATAAGGAAGTTCTGAATGACAAAGACGTCCTCCAACTCGAATTAAACCTTGTCCGTCGACAAATAAGTTAAGTTTCCGTAACGAGTCTCGAATAGGTTTCCCAGCAGATAAATCTTCAATGTGACTACAGAAATGTTTCTTTTGAATCATCAGGAACAAACGAGACAGTGCGAAACGACGTTCCGATACAGACACATTTCTGTTAACATTTTTATTACCACGACAGTTATTCATAAATCGAAACAAAAGCGCTGTCACGTTGACTAATTTTTCAAACGAGCTATACTGATCGATTAAATCAAAGTCATCTAAAGCTAGACTATTAGACACACATTTCGAACGTAATCCTGGCAAGTTCTCAGGTAAATCTGGCTTGGTTTGGTTAGGCCAATATTCTCGAGACCGATGTAACCACTTTGGACTCCACCACAAAGGATGTTCAAGCAATTGGGCAGCTGTACAACCACGAGATGCAACATCTGCACAATTTAAATCACTATTGATGTAAAACCAAGAAACTGGTAAATTGAGCTCATTTATCTGGGAAACTCTATTACCTTGAAATACATCCAATTTATGGGGTGAAATACTCAGCCAAGCTAAAGTTATCGTGCTATCACACCAACCGATAATTTCCGTGATTGTAAGTGACAGCTCACATAGTGCTAAATATACGTGAGACAGTAATTTAGCCAGCAAAGTTGCGGCACTTAATTCCGCCTGTGGTATCGTCAATTTCGTTTTAAGTGGAGAAATTCTTGTTTTTGCAATAACCAGCCGAACAGTGACTTCTCCGTCAGAACATTCTGTTCGCAAGTATACCGCAGCTGCATAACCGACAGACGATCCATCACAAAAACCGTGCAAAGAGTATGACACTTCGCTTTTTAACTTCAAACATCTAGGAATAACCAGTTTCTTTAAGTTGAGTAAGTCTGAGAGAATGTTATTCCACTTGTCGACTATGTGGCTAGGTGCCGGTGAATCCCAGTCTACTCGTTTAGCTCCATCACTCACTAGCTCCTGTAATAATAATTTCACCCTGAAGACTACCGGACCAATCCATCCGAGTGGGTCAAATAATTTTGCCAACGACGAAAGAATACTGCGCCTAGTAGGCGTAGCTTGCTCGTCAGGTAGATTTACTCTATAGGTAAATGTGTCCGTTGATGGATTCCATTGAATACCTAAGACCTTAATAAATCCAGTACTGTCGTCATTGTCAAAAGAACGAGGAACTTCACAATGATCCGTGGGAAATCCAGCCAATAAGCGAGGTTCGTTAGATGCCCATTTTCGCAATTCATAGCCAGCAGTTCGCATGATCGCGGTTAGCTCATTCATAAGCATTTCAGCTTCCTGAATGGAGTCCGCCCCTCCGTTTATATCGTCTACATATGTATTAGCTAATAGAAGCCTGGCAGCATTCGGAAACCGCTCCTTTTCGTCTGCAGCCAGCTGGTGAAGACATCTAATCGATACGAAAGGACTTGACTTTAGCCCGTAGGTATTAGTAGTTAGTTCAAAAAATTGAACAGGCTCCGTTTCGTTCCGTCTCCAAAGAATTAGCTGGTATCTTCGATCTTCAGGATGAATCCATGTCATTCGAAACATCATTTTTACATCAGTAGTAAAAACAATCAAGGGCAGCCGAAAATTTAAAATTATTGTAGTTATGTCATTTTGCAATTTTTCCCCTGAATGTAAACACTCATTTAAACTAACACCAGTTGTTGTTTTCGCACTTCCATCAAAAACAACACGAATCTTTTCAGTGTCCCCAGATTTCTTGAAAATTCCATGATGAGGCAAAATGAAATATTCCTGCCCAGAGTCCACATCAAAGTGTGAAAGTTTCATATGACCAAGTTCTAGATATTCGTCCATAAATTGTTTATACTTTTCTTTGAAAATCGGCTGCGATTTCATACGCTTTTCTACAGCTATAAACCGACGAATCGCATTTGGTTTTGAGTCACCTAACTCCGCATGATTAGGTATTAACGGTAAACGAACAACATATTTACCATCAGTCCCCCGAGTGACTGTAGTTCCAAACAAATTCTCACAATTCACATCCATAGGATCTTTTATAGAGACCTTAGGAGGCTCTTCCGTTTTCCAAAACCGCTCGACCGTGTCGATCAAAGAAACACCCGAAAAATATTCCACACTACGTGGTATCTCCCGATTAATACCACGCAATGGACCGAAAACCGCCAAATCAAATATTGTATCAATAGCATATGGACCACCCTTCCGAATAATGATTTTATTTCCTTCAATTATTTCACCGAGTATGTCACAACCGAATATAATGTCCACCCTAGACATGTGTTCATAACCGAAATCCGAAAAATATTCATTAGATAAACCGAGCCGAGTAGCAATGTACGCCGTTGGCGACCGTAAAACCACCGCATTTACCGATAAAATAACGTTTTCCTTACGTTCCGACCGAAAAGTAAGAGTCACTATATGCTTACTATTACTAGCTTTGTCACCGACACCCGATAGCGAGGTAAAAGAGTAATGTTTCTTTAGCCCTAAAGTTTCAACAAAATCGCTCCGCACTACTGTAGTTTGAGAACCTAAATCTAAAAGAGCCCGAGTCTTAATAAATTCTGCATTTTTTGATAATACACTAACGATAACAGTTGGTAAAATCACATTTTCAACCAAAGCGGGCGTCGAAGAAACATTACTCGTAACTAATTGCTATTCCGCGTTGTCAATAGATATCGCTGGCGCATCAGAGCGCGCGGACATACAAGTACAAGCACGCGTACAGTCGGCCGCCGTGGCGGTGGCATTAGAACTTAGTACAGCCGCATTCGTGGTTCGCTCATTTCGTACACGCCGATTATATTGTTCAACAGGGTCACGTGTGCTCATTTCCATCACACAAATTAAATAATTATGTCCAATATTCCCGCATCGTGCACAAGGAATGTATTGGTTACAAGTTGCCGCTGAATGGTTTCCAAAACAACGAAAACAGCGGTTATTATTTCGTACCCAATTTTTGCGATCAGTGGGCGTACTATTTTTAAACTTATAACAATCTGTTATAACGTGCCCCGACACAGAACAAAAAGCGCACCGCAAGCTAGGAATCGAATGATCATGGTTTACGCGTTGTTCAATAACATTTACGCTTTTCCCCGTTTTATGTGCGATTATATCTGACGTATTGGCAGTGTCAATAAGTTGACATTCATTTTGTAGGAATTCAACTAGGTTTTCGAATGTAGGAATCTTCTTCACGCCTCCATAAATTTGTTCAAACCGAGATTTAATATCAATAGATAACTTCGTGAGAGTTATATGGAGTAATATGAAGCTCCAGTGGTCTGTAGGGAAACCCAAAGCCTTAAGGGCTCGTGTCGACTCAAGCAAAGGATTCAATATTTGTGTCCGTGATGCGTTTTGTTTTTTAACAGGCATTAGATTCAAAATACGCGAAATATGACTATCCGCGAGCAACCGTTTATTGTCATACCGCGACTTCAAAATTTCCAGCGCTATATCTAGCGAAGCATCTGTCATAGGCAAATGTTGAATTAATGACTTCGGTTCATTGCATAAGTTTGAAACTAAATAATGCAATTTTTCAGTTTTTGAAATATCCGTCCTGGACTTTACCAACGAGGTGTAAAGACTCATAAACCCGGACCAAGTAAATATATCGCCATCAAATTGCTGAAGATGGATTTGTGGAAGACGTGGGCGTTGTGCTGAAGGCACGGCCGCTGCGACCTCCAAGTTCGGTTTTTCCAAGGACATTGCATCTAAATTATTATAGTGCAACTCAGCATTATTATAGCGAGCCCTATAGTCCTTGATTTTTTCACCATCGGTTTCCACCTCGAGACTTTCAAGTAAACTCTCATACGCCACAGTCAATCTATCGAAATGAGATTCCAACTTTCGTAATCTCGCCGCTAAAATACTAGAACTAATCTCAGATTTCATCATATTAAAAGATGATTGCAACCAGTCGCATTCTATATTAAACCGAATATCATTTGTTTTATGCGTCGCCATTTTGAAAAAACACACTAAATAGGTACGTATTTATTTACATCAACCGCGCCGCGAATAAAAGGTCAATGACCCGGTTCGATGGGACCAAAATTATGTTACGTATTTTTGCCTTCGATGTTATAATTACTAACTGTCAACCATAGGTTAAACGTTTTATTGTACTAGCATTACACAAACCACCAAAAATGAATCCACATACCTCTTTGATGAGTCTGGCAACGGCGGCTATGTGCACTGGTTGATTTACACACAAATTTCAATGTTTCGACCGGACCCAGCGTAGATCTTTATGCACACACACTTAAAGTTATCTTACAAATACTTTTATCGTCAAACGAGTTCACTTATCACACAATTCTATGTAAATTATAGTTTTATGAACCGAGAAAAACTTTCATAACCCGACATCTTTTCAACCGAGAACCAAGACTGCTCTCATTGGTCCATTTGAATGCTTGGTCTATTCCGCGACTGCGCAGTGCATCATGGTGTTGCCATGCCACAACACAGGCAATGGATTTAAAATTTGAGAGAATGAATAATGCTTGCACAAAAGGTATGATTTCAATGTTTTACAGCAGAATGTTGTAAATATAGGGGAGATTAGTCTAAAATCGTGACACGGGGTAAAACTAGGACACGACAGTATGGCTACTTAGATATTTTCAGATTGACCATCGCTTTGATCACTGCTGTCTACCATTTTGGTAAGTTTGTCAACAAAAGTTGAACGCCTTGACTACTTCTATAACATAAATAAATCTACAAAACTGCGAACCATCAAGCTACGACATCTTTCCCGCTTTATTATGATAATAAAAACTACGTTATGTAACACGAACGTATGTTAAAACGCTTTATGTTAAGTCCCGTTTAACAGCCCGGGTCAATCTAGTCGGCAATGGTCGTAGCAATATATCAGAATGAAAAGCGCTTAGTACTTTTCTCTTCTGGGCAAGCCTTTTCACTTTTTCAGTAGGCAGTTAAACAAAGCGTCGCTGAGGTTTTTATGTGAATAAAAGATTGTTTTAGATTTTTGTTTTATTGCGTTTGGGAGAGTAATTGCAATCACGCGAATCTGAGTAATTTCCTAACTTAATTAACTTTTGTTTTCTTGGTTTCTTTTGATGTGCAGGAAACATTTTTTCATTATAGGCCATAGGTACAAGTAGTTTTTATACAAATCTTTTCTGTACATTTTATTTATCTTATTTAAAGACACATATAAAATTCCATCAGATACGGTTTAACCATAATTATTATAATTAAGTAAGAAACATTATAACATCTGAATGACATTTATGCGCCATTATTAAAAGGTACCTAATAGCAAAGAGAATAGATAGTATAGAGGGGTCCTGCCATAGTAAATTTTGTAGTCACAGTAAATTTACTGCCATCTATCGACACACGACTAAAACTCAAAATGAAAACGTATAAAATAATCAAAAAAAATGTATATATATGGATAAATGATTTTATTATTTTTATATCATTTCATTCACTGATATCTATGTGTTAAAATTGTTAAATATGAAACGGTGTCGTCACGCCATCTAGCTGACCATAGGCCAAAGGTGTGTGCGCCATCTATCCGAGAATAACTTTTGCTTGATTTCCGAGGCACGTTTTTTTCTTAGACCTTATTCATCTTATACGAAGTTACATATGTCTTTGCTAATAGCTACTGAAAGTGCAAGCATTGACGACAGCACCTGTCCCGTTTTGCACGTAATATGTATGTACTTACCTACATAAGTTTCGGTCATACACATTTTAGAAAAAGTGCACTTCTGTTAACAATATAATAAAACTCAACGACTATTGTACAATTATTTATCCCGTTTTTATGTAGTGTTTTTAGGTACTGAAAAAAATTTATCCCGCCTGTGAGGGTGCAGCGTAAGAATTTTTAAAATATAATATGTAGGTATGCTACTTATGCAGTGATTTTCTTATGATAAATTGTTACTAACGTATTCTCTTGAATTTCATTTGAGGAGTTGTGTCTATTTTAACTACATTGTTAGAAACGGAAACATTTGAATAATTCGTACGCCGTAAAATCCTTGAGCCAGATTATTATCCCAATTATCCAAACAAGATGAAGCAGCTTCAAATTTCATTTCTCAGATATTCTCGACAAACCTTCTAGAATTATATCTTAACAAAAATCCTTTAAATATTCTATCTGTAAACGTGCGCAGTCATTAACACGAGCCTCCGTTGCTTAATTTAAAATTTTGATGAATAAATCCGAATACAAATCAGTTCGAAATTGTTTTTAATCTAGAAGCAAAAAAAGCTAAATAAAATCTGTCACGAATTCAATTATTTGCCGCTTCGAGATTCAATTAAGTTTTTCGCTTGAGAATGCAATAAATTAGTGGGGAAGGATTAATCTGTGAACTGATTGGGCGAGTTAAGAGTTTCGTGGGAGGAAAGGCAATTTGAGACTTAGGGATGAACGTAAATAACGAACAAAGGATAATTTGCAATTTTAACGATGAGAAAATACTTGGCAAATATTAAAAATATATCAATCATCATCATTCCACGTAAATGAAGTCCCGGGCAGAAGCGTTGGTTTTTATTAGCATTAGAAAAAAGGTAAACAATCTTGATGTGTATTTTAATTGTAAAACACTTTTTAAAAATAAGTCACTGCAAATATGTAACAATTATGAATAAGTAATAGTTACTGATTTTTAACAAGCGTTTTTCAATTAAAAGACGTGTCAAGATCGGTTACCTTCTTTCTACATAATGCTAAAAAAACGAACTATAGTCACTTATACACCGTGTTTTTATTGAATCCCGTTAACTTCGGGGTATAGTTAAGTACGTTTATAAGAACTAAATGGCATAGTTAATTTTCAAAAAAAAAATTTTTTTTTGTTTTTTTTTTGTTTAAAAAATAATTAAATGTAGCATATAGCGTTGTTGTAACACGGGCATTACATTTAACTCAACCAAACAATTGAAATCTGTGACATATCAATGTCATTTCGTACATCAATCGACCGAGATTGTACTTAAGTTTAGTAGCAAATGTATGAACTCATTCTAAACACTAATCAATATGTAAGCCGGCCCTAAGGCAAGTGTACACGCTTGTAGAGGCCTTATAGGAAAAAAATAAATTATGGATTATCTCCGAAATGGACTTAATTAGAACATCGGTGTCTTTGAGAAAGTTACTTGATTTAAGCTCAGGAATGCACCCTTGAAATTAACGGAAATAAAAAAAAACACGGTGTATAGTAAACATTAGTTTCTGCCCGCGACTTTCGATATATTATCTTTACTATTTCATATCTAGTGAATCTCTAATTCATTTCCCGAATCGCGGCGTTTTGTCTGCGAGGAATGATATAGGTAGATAAAAACTGTCCTGTTTCTTCGGGCCTGAAACTATCTCCACACCAAATGTCATGTTAATAGGTGTTGGTTTTGTTTAATATTTATGTACAAAAATCAATCACAATAATATAATCAAATGTAAATCGATACTTAATTAAATCCCTAAAATAACAATATCTAATAGGTACAGTGGTTCAAGCGTGAAGAGGTAACTAACTAACAGATTTTTAATATTAGTAGAGATTCTCTAAAAGTACTCGTGTAACCTCCCACCCCTAATCCTTTTTTTGTAATCACCCCCACAGGACAGGGCTTTTATATTCATCTGAAGCCTAATAGTATAAAGAACTAATAAACAATTCCAAATATTAAGTACAGAATAAATGAATTACGAACATAACCAAATTCCCAGTATCATTTCATTTGGGCCAAAAATAGGCAGACAAAATTTTTTTACTTACTTGCATGTTTACAAAATTATCTTCAAAATACTTGTATTATCCTTTTGTTAAAATGCACAGAAAAAAATCTTTGTCAACGTATATTTCAATAATCCGCCCATTTTTTTTGTAGTCCAAAGAGCTTTTTATTCTACTTTCCATTTAAATAATAAACTACGAGTATTTCTTGAAAACACACCGGCCCACAGAATCAGCATTATTTACAGTGCATAATCTGAATGGATAACAAAATAATTTGGTAACTTTTTAAAATATTTTATATTTTACTCTGCCGTTGAAAATAGTTTCCGACGTTCCGACGCACGCACGTCGTCTAAATTAAAGCAAATGGAAGTTTGACTAGTTAGTATTAATATTAGCTTTATTATAATGTATTGTTAATGGATTTATTAACATCCACCTAGAATCACATTAATATTTACCAGACAATAAAATTGAGTTTGCCTTAAAGGTGACATTGTCATAGGACTCGCATTACTAAAACACCAATACGAAAAAGGATATTTCTAAATAAAATATATTAAATATATTTATTGTCAGGCAGACGTCGCATAAAGACGGGTTTTCGACTGTAAGATAACTGTTATGATTTACGGGTTTTGCCGCTTTATACTAAAAACCCACGTAGGTACAAAATAAGTATACTAGTAAAAGATAACTCACGTCACGTTAATAGCCCGGGCTGGAGCTTCCAGCCCTTCGTTTTCTATGGAAAGCACCACGTGATCAGCCGTCATAGTAAATGACATGTCGGACGTCTCGGCACGGGCACGGCCCGGTCTAGCGTGAGTCATCCTTAAAGTGTAATTAGTAAACTGATCAGAGAGAGCAGATCGCAGGACGGCCGCCCAGGCACCGAGAATAAACACAAAGTAGAGAAGTTCTTCTTTACGCTAAATTTAACCACAAGTTTGAGGATTTGCAAGAAATTTAAATAAGGAACGAGTAACAAAGCATCTCCTTAAGGCAAAGTGGGGATTAGTTTTAGTTAACTTCCAGTTGCTAACGCTTTCATTGTTACCTATTATTTTTTCAGACAATCTGAGGGCTATACAGAGATTTCTTTTCTTACTGTAATATTATTGTACTGAATAATTTAATGAGCGCTGGGAGTAATAACATAATTTTGCAATTCGTACAAACGTGAAGACTATTTCAATCACTGTGGTGCAATCAAAAACTCTAACTTCAATACCATTTCGTACCTTGTCGCAATCAAATGACAATCAATATGAAAGTACGAAACAGTACTGAAATTAAATTCCTTGATCGTACTCATATATTAATACATGAGCAATAAGTGCTTTTTATGAAATTTTTCATTATTTGAAATGCATTCAGGCGTTCGTTGAAACATTCCTTTAAACTCTTTTGTTTATATTTGATTTCGTTTTATTCCAGTTATATTACTTGTTAAACTGGATGGGATTTATTTAAATGGCGGCTCTTCAAACTCGTCGATATGTAGATCGTCGCCAATGCACATCATTTCGGTTTCGTATGGAGCTTTTACGTCCACTGTCAATTTAACAGCTTGCCTTTGACATTTAAAAATATTGCAGCAAAATAGTTGACGTTGTGTACAGTCAGCATCAACCAGTCGACATATATTCGTTCACTCGAAAGAGCCCCTGAATAAAGAATAAAAATAAAGTAGCGGATGAGACTAAACGTCAAAATTATCTATAATTAGTTAAAGTAGGTATTATCTGAAAGCTTTTTCGATATGGTTCTAAATGCAATATTTACTATTCGATAGTGTTGAACACTGACCATACTGAATATCTCTATTTATAATTTTTAGAGAGTGGCAGATACTTTTGGTACCTTGCTTCATCCGCTACTATTAGTGCTGACTATACCTAAATACTAAAATGTTATTTACCTTAATATTTTTTTGCAACGTAAATAATACAAATGATTCGGTCAAGTTGTGTTCTAATGTATGGTGAAGACAAACAAAGCCAGCATTCAATGAATGTAGTACGATACCTTTGGGTATGGTGCTTTACGCACACTAGTTTCCCATGCCCTCCCCCTGACGCAACCCCCCCTTTTAGCATGAAATATGTCCCGGTTGACGGATTTTTTATTAAGTTTTGAGAAAAGTATTAGAGTTAGGAATAAAGTGTCAGGGGTTGCGTCAGGGGGAGGGCATGGGACACTAGTGTGCGTAAAGCACCATACCCAAAGGTATCATACTACATTCATTGAATGCTGGCTATAATTTGTTTTTCAAAAAACGCAATTTGACCTAATCAAAAGGGTAAACTTGCCATTAGGCTCCTGACGGTTAAAATTACATACTTACTAAGAAAATAGGCAATGAAAATTATAGTTATGTTTAAGAAAAAGTTTATTAGTATTGAAATTATTTGGAGTTTTACAAAAACCTATTGAAAACACTGTAATAAAATTAAAGGAGAGAAGACTTTCACCTGAACCTCGAAGCCTTATAAACTAAGAAGTCTCTAAGAACTTCAATCTATGCAAAATAATTTTAAAATTGTATAATAATTGACAATATTTTGATATATTTAATCTATTATTAAATTGTATCTGGGAGTCATTTATCAACAATTATGTAAGACACTAGAAAGGTCAGCAAGCTGCATTCGGAGAAGGACCTGAACTCGCTTCACCTATATAGGGCCTTAATCATATTCTACTAGCGACCCTCCCCGGCTTCGCACGGTTTACTCATAACCTTATCAAATTATACACCTAAACCTTCCTCAAGAATCACTCTATTGATTGGTGAAAATCGCATGAAAATATCCGTTCAGAAGTTTTTGAGTTTATCGCGAACATCCGTACACACAAACGACGAGGCGTGGGATTTTGTTTTATAAGGTGTGTAAGGTGGTTTTATAAGACAAATAGCTGCTGCCACTCGCTGAATGGCAATGCTAACGCTAAGCGAGTATTAAGCAACTGTTTAATATTGCGTTTACCCTTAACAACCCAAGTCCCTCGGTGTCACACCCTCTTTCATTAATTAAACTGGGCTTCTTGCACTAATTGTCTCGGCTAAGACCTGAAACCTAGCACTAACCTCGGCTAGCCTAAAACATAAACTAGACTAATTAAATTTGGGCAGACGTGATTTATTTGGGCTTGAAATAAAGCCCGCAAACAATCTTCATTTGTCATCAAAGGACTTTGTCAGGGTTCAATTACTAGACATGGTTTTATCGCATAGTTAGACAATACAATCAACATTGATACAATCGACATTTTCTTTTCATCTAATTTTATACTTATTATGCCTAGTGGACATGCTTATAGAAATCAGAAGCGGTATCATTGTCGCATTTTTATCACCTGTCATGCCATGCATCACTTTCCCAGTTACATATTTGTTAGAACGTCACAGGCATGGTGAGAAATGAAAAAGAGCCGACTATCTTAGACATACTATTTTTTGTAAAACATTATGTCTTGGAATATTATGTATAGTCCTCCTCATCGATTTCGATGACGACACCTCAGCATTACAGATTACGCCTGTTATGAGCCCGAATGTGGCTGGCCAGGCCTAGAGTAAGTTCTCTTCTGCAGGTGTTACAATAGAATCGGCCAGACGCGTTATACGTATTACGCGTAAGAGGGCTTCGGTCTCTCTTTACGTTGTTGGCGTTTGGCATCTAAGATGTTGAGGCGGTTTTCCTCAAACGACTTGATGCGATTAAAGACGGTCGACTGCCAAGATGACCTGTCTGTACAAGCTTTTATTTAACTTGCCCTGTTAGTTGGTCAAATCTTGGAAGCTAAATTTGACCCACTTCCTGATTTCCGATTGAGTTGAAATTTTGCATACATAGTATGTAAATCAGATGACAATGCGATATATTATGATGGCATGGAGCTGATCTTATGATGAAGACTCCTGTCATGGGAACTCTGTGATAAAACAACGCAACCTAATTCTGTTTGGGGTTTTTAAAATTTGCCTGTGGAAAGAAAAGTACAGTCAGCGAAGCTTGTACCAAAATTAAATTTTGCCAAAAACTTTTGAAACTAAGCTAACAGTCGGTACCTACTTATGTAGCCATTTCAGTATTTGCTGCACTAATTTAAGCCGTGGTTCATAAACATCTAGCTTCAGCACACATCGCTTTAACAGAAGTTTGCTTAAAGCATACACTTGGGCCTGAGTTCAGAGCTTACCAATATAATCACAATCTAATATCAAAAATTAAGGTGCAGTTGGGTTAGGGTTGAGTTATTATCACAAAAGGAAACCGCAGAACGATCGCGCGAGGACGACGCAAACTCGCTTCCTCAGCGCCGAAGGAGGCCAGGTAGGCGGAGAAGAGCCTTCGCAGCAAGGATAATGCCGCCTTAACGGGAACCTGCGGGTGATGGGTCGGGAGTTCCATCACTCGCCTGAAGAGGTTTCGAGCTGGAAGGCCCTCAAGTGTTCCGAGGAGCCTTCAGCGGAGTAAGCTGCTAGAGCAGCCCCAAATGATGGGCTCGCAAGAGCAACGCCGACGGGGTATCGGAGGTCTACAATCGAGTTCCCGTAACCCCGCCAACAAAGCGCGCGGCGGAACACCCCAGGGGGTTTAGTCCGTGGAAGTCGGACATACCCACTGAGCTTCTCCCGGGCCAGTGGGATCCATAAAGGATTCCCCCTGGGTCATCAAAAAAAAAAAAAAAAAAGGTTTGAGTTATTATAAATTGTATTGTTGTTTTTGATAATAATAATAATTTTAAGGCCTTGCTTAGTTATTTCATTTATTACAAACCTGATTAAACAACTAAAACGCACCATGAAATATTTGTAACTATCGGCCGTATTCGAACAATGAGATACGTCAAATACTAGATATTGAAACGATATGGATTGGATATGTCAGTTTCAAACAAGTGTCAAAAGTGAGGTTTTTGTTTGAAGAAACGTCAATTTTGACACTTGTTTGACACTGACATATCCAATCCATATCGTTTCAATATCTAGTATTTGACGTATCTCATTGTTCTAATACGGCTGTCAGTCACAGAATAAATAATAGTAGGTACTAGGTACAGAAGACTCACTCTCTAATAAAACGCGTCTGTTACGATCAGGACAGATATGGCCGCTAGGTGGCGACAGCGCCACGCGTGGCTTATGGCTAGCCACCAAAATTGGTGTAGAACGGATGTACTTTTAGCTACCTGTAGCAAAGCGACGAAATCGCGGAGTGAGCCACGCCTGACTATCGGCTCGATTCGGGAAATGAATTAGAGATTCACTAGATATGAAATAGTAAAGATATGTGACGTTCTACGGAAAAAGGTACCTTATGGCGGCTGGCGCTTATGTCGCATAGCGCCGCAATAATAGTGGAGCGGCGTTAATAATAGCGTAAGCGCAAACGCCATAAGGTACCTTTACTCGTGGGACGTCACATATCTTTACTAAGTATATCGTATCTAGTTAATCTCTAATTCATTTCCCGAATCGCGCCGTATGTTTGCAAAGCTATCAACATGAAAATTGCTTCTAAAGTCAGTCCATGAAAAGTCTGCAGCGGATTTGATAGCCCACGCAGTGCACGTGTTATTTTAAACGTCAAACTTCTATGAAATTATGACGTATAAATGACACTTGCACTGCGTGGGCTATCAAATCCGCTGCAGACATTTCTTGGTCCAACTCTAAAAATGCTTAAGGTTTTTGATCGAACTCATCGAATACCTACTTTTTTGTTAAAATAATAATTCAATAGCAATGATATCGGCGATCCCAAGCACGCACGGCCGTTCGCTCAGCGAGCTGCGTCAGGAGAAGACCTAAACTATTTATAATTTATATATGTCGGCGGCCGATCGTATAATCAGGCAGATCGTAAAATTCCTCGGCATATAGTGAATCGTGAAAATCATTGTCGCGTTCCCTGAGTCGACGGGACTATTTCTGGACAATTTGGCCTTAAGGCATGAAATGCTTAAGCAAAACTGTTTAGTTTTGCTCCCTAACCCACTTGATTTAAATCCAATCTCAATGCTTTAAGTAGCATGTGTCGGAACTGAGTTCCTAAGCTTCACTGTGCATTTAATTATTAAATGGAACGCCATCGCCACTCGTTGTTTGGTCACAAATACGAAATGGTACTGGAAAAACATTTTAACGGTGAGTAACGGAATGGCGATTACTCCACCGACAAAACCTGGCTCAAGAATAATGATGATGAACATTATCAAACTACACAACGGGACTTAATCGCGTATTTAAGTTTTAAGATTAGTAGTGTAGTGTGTGTGTGTATGTGTGTGTGTGTGTGTGTGTGTGTGTGTGTGTGTGTGTGTGTGTGTGTGTGTGTGTGTGTGTGTGTGTGTGCGTGTGTGTGTGTGTGTGTGTGAGAGAGAGTGCGTGCGTGCGTGCGTGCGTGCGTGCGTGCGTGCGTGTAGTAATGCACTTCGAGGTCCACATTCAACATAGAAGTCTTAGATTCCTATGTAAGTTCTAAATAACTTTTGCATCTTTGCCACTTTTAAGGATGACTCAGACCGGGCCGGGCCCGAGCCGATGCGTCCGACATGTCATTTTCTATGACGGCTGATTGGTGATCATGTGGTGATTTCCATAGAATATGAATTGCCGGAAGCTCCGGCCCGGCCCCGGCCCAGTCTAGCGTGAGTCGACCTGTTAAGAGTCTCGTGCCGTCTCGGGTCTTGACTCGCCTGGACAGCAAAAGAGTTAATCGTGAACCCAGTATGGTGAGCAGGAACAGAATGTTTGAAAATACGGGAGGTACACAGCCTAAGGCGAGAGATGTTTAAGAGGAACATATTTTACCGATATCCAGGAGCAGAAGGAAATAAAATATAAAATAGGGTACAAAGTATTCTATGGGATCTACGGATAGAGAGCCAATTGAGCTGGCGGCGGTAAAAGGAAACACAATCGTATTTACGCAGGCCAAAGATAAGTCGTATGCCATTGTTGAGGAGACGTTCAAGTTTGCTGAAGGACTCTTGAGTGGCATTCGTTGTACACACATCACATGATGGCATCTTAAACTGTTTGCAAAGTAGGTTCCTTCTTTGTTCAAAGTTAGAACATAGAACAGTACACTGGTGACATACTTTTTTCGAAACGTTGACGACGGTCCTAAACAAACCACCAAAAATGAATCCACATACCTCTTTGATGAGTCTGGCAACGGCGGCTATGTGCACTGGTTGATTTACACACAAATTTCAATGTTTCGACCGGACCCAGCGTAGATCTTTATGCACACACACTTAAAGTTATCTTACAAATACTTTTATCGTCAAACGAGTTCACTTATCACACAATTCTATGTAAATTATAGTTTTATGAACCGAGAAAAACTTTCATAACCCGACATCTTTTCAACCGAGAACCAAGACTGCTCTCATTGGTCCATTTGAATGCTTGGTCTATTCCGCGACTGCGCAGTGCATCATGGTGTTGCCATGCCACAACACAGGCAATGGATTTAAAATTTGAGAGAATGAATAATGCTTGCACAAAAGGTATGATTTCAATGTTTTACAGCAGAATGTTGTAAATATAGGGGAGATTAGTCTAAAATCGTGACACGGGGTAAAACTAGGACACGACAGTATGGCTACTTAGATATTTTCAGATTGACCATCGCTTTGATCACTGCTGTCTACCATTTTGGTAAGTTTGTCAACAAAAGTTGAACGCCTTGACTACTTCTATAACATAAATAAATCTACAAAACTGCGAACCATCAAGCTACGACATCTTTCCCGCTTTATTATGATAATAAAAACTACGTTATGTAACACGAACGTATGTTAAAACGCTTTATGTTAAGTCCCGTTTAACAGCCCGGGTCAATCTAGTCGGCAATGGTCGTAGCAATATATCAGAATGAAAAGCGCTTAGTACTTTTCTCTTCTGGGCAAGCCTTTTCACTTTTTCAGTAGGCAGTTAAACAAAGCGTCGCTGAGGTTTTTATGTGAATAAAAGATTGTTTTAGATTTTTGTTTTATTGCGTTTGGGAGAGTAATTGCAATCACGCGAATCTGAGTAATTTCCTAACTTAATTAACTTTTGTTTTCTTGGTTTCTTTTGATGTGCAGGAAACATTTTTTCATTATAGGCCATAGGTACAAGTAGTTTTTATACAAATCTTTTCTGTACATTTTATTTATCTTATTTAAAGACACATATAAAATTCCATCAGATACGGTTTAACCATAATTATTATAATTAAGTAAGAAACATTATAACATCTGAATGACATTTATGCGCCATTATTAAAAGGTACCTAATAGCAAAGAGAATAGATAGTATAGAGGGGTCCTGCCATAGTAAATTTTGTAGTCACAGTAAATTTACTGCCATCTATCGACACACGACTAAAACTCAAAATGAAAACGTATAAAATAATCAAAAAAAATGTATATATATGGATAAATGATTTTATTATTTTTATATCATTTCATTCACTGATATCTATGTGTTAAAATTGTTAAATATGAAACGGTGTCGTCACGCCATCTAGCTGACCATAGGCCAAAGGTGTGTGCGCCATCTATCCGAGAATAACTTTTGCTTGATTTCCGAGGCACGTTTTTTTCTTAGACCTTATTCATCTTATACGAAGTTACATATGTCTTTGCTAATAGCTACTGAAAGTGCAAGCATTGACGACAGCACCTGTCCCGTTTTGCACGTAATATGTATGTACTTACCTACATAAGTTTCGGTCATACACATTTTAGAAAAAGTGCACTTCTGTTAACAATATAATAAAACTCAACGACTATTGTACAATTATTTATCCCGTTTTTATGTAGTGTTTTTAGGTACTGAAAAAAATTTATCCCGCCTGTGAGGGTGCAGCGTAAGAATTTTTAAAATATAATATGTAGGTACCTATGCTACTTATGCAGTGATTTTCTTATGATAAATTGTTACTAACGTATTCTCTTGAATTTCATTTGAGGAGTTGTGTCTATTTTAACTACATTGTTAGAAACGGAAACATTTGAATAATTCGTACGCCGTAAAATCCTTGAGCCAGATTATTATCCCAATTATCCAAACAAGATGAAGCAGCTTCAAATTTCATTTCTCAGATATTCTCGACAAACCTTCTAGAATTATATCTTAACAAAAATCCTTTAAATATTCTATCTGTAAACGTGCGCAGTCATTAACACGAGCCTCCGTTGCTTAATTTAAAATTTTGATGAATAAATCCGAATACAAATCAGTTCGAAATTGTTTTTAATCTAGAAGCAAAAAAAGCTAAATAAAATCTGTCACGAATTCAATTATTTGCCGCTTCGAGATTCAATTAAGTTTTTCGCTTGAGAATGCAATAAATTAGTGGGGAAGGATTAATCTGTGAACTGATTGGGCGAGTTAAGAGTTTCGTGGGAGGAAAGGCAATTTGAGACTTAGGGATGAACGTAAATAACGAACAAAGGATAATTTGCAATTTTAACGATGAGAAAATACTTGGCAAATATTAAAAATATATCAATCATCATCATTCCACGTAAATGAAGTCCCGGGCAGAAGCGTTGGTTTTTATTAGCATTAGAAAAAAGGTAAACAATCTTGATGTGTATTTTAATTGTAAAACACTTTTTAAAAATAAGTCACTGCAAATATGTAACAATTATGAATAAGTAATAGTTACTGATTTTTAACAAGCGTTTTTCAATTAAAAGACGTGTCAAGATCGGTTACCTTCTTTCTACATAATGCTAAAAAAACGAACTATAGTCACTTATACACCGTGTTTTTATTGAATCCCGTTAACTTCGGGGTATAGTTAAGTACGTTTATAAGAACTAAATGGCATAGTTAATTTTCAAAAAAAAAATTTTTTTTTGTTTTTTTTTTGTTTAAAAAATAATTAAATGTAGCATATAGCGTTGTTGTAACACGGGCATTACATTTAACTCAACCAAACAATTGAAATCTGTGACATATCAATGTCATTTCGTACATCAATCGACCGAGATTGTACTTAAGTTTAGTAGCAAATGTATGAACTCATTCTAAACACTAATCAATATGTAAGCCGGCCCTAAGGCAAGTGTACACGCTTGTAGAGGCCTTATAGGAAAAAAATAAATTATGGATTATCTCCGAAATGGACTTAATTAGAACATCGGTGTCTTTGAGAAAGTTACTTGATTTAAGCTCAGGAATGCACCCTTGAAATTAACGGAAATAAAAAAAAACACGGTGTATAGTAAACATTAGTTTCTGCCCGCGACTTTCGATATATTATCTTTACTATTTCATATCTAGTGAATCTCTAATTCATTTCCCGAATCGCGGCGTTTTGTCTGCGAGGAATGATATAGGTAGATAAAAACTGTCCTGTTTCTTCGGGCCTGAAACTATCTCCACACCAAATGTCATGTTAATAGGTGTTGGTTTTGTTTAATATTTATGTACAAAAATCAATCACAATAATATAATCAAATGTAAATCGATACTTAATTAAATCCCTAAAATAACAATATCTAATAGGTACAGTGGTTCAAGCGTGAAGAGGTAACTAACTAACAGATTTTTAATATTAGTAGAGATTCTCTAAAAGTACTCGTGTAACCTCCCACCCCTAATCCTTTTTTTGTAATCACCCCCACAGGACAGGGCTTTTATATTCATCTGAAGCCTAATAGTATAAAGAACTAATAAACAATTCCAAATATTAAGTACAGAATAAATGAATTACGAACATAACCAAATTCCCAGTATCATTTCATTTGGGCCAAAAATAGGCAGACAAAATTTTTTTACTTACTTGCATGTTTACAAAATTATCTTCAAAATACTTGTATTATCCTTTTGTTAAAATGCACAGAAAAAAATCTTTGTCAACGTATATTTCAATAATCCGCCCATTTTTTTTGTAGTCCAAAGAGCTTTTTATTCTACTTTCCATTTAAATAATAAACTACGAGTATTTCTTGAAAACACACCGGCCCACAGAATCAGCATTATTTACAGTGCATAATCTGAATGGATAACAAAATAATTTGGTAACTTTTTAAAATATTTTATATTTTACTCTGCCGTTGAAAATAGTTTCCGACGTTCCGACGCACGCACG
This sequence comes from Cydia splendana, assembly GCF_910591565.1. Classification (NCBI taxonomy): domain Eukaryota; kingdom Metazoa; phylum Arthropoda; class Insecta; order Lepidoptera; family Tortricidae; genus Cydia; species Cydia splendana. The sequence continues at coordinate 19,118,644 of NC_085973.1, forward strand.
TCGTCTAAATTAAAGCAAATGGAAGTTTGACTAGTTAGTATTAATATTAGCTTTATTATAATGTATTGTTAATGGATTTATTAACATCCACCTAGAATCACATTAATATTTACCAGACAATAAAATTGAGTTTGCCTTAAAGGTGACATTGTCATAGGACTCGCATTACTAAAACACCAATACGAAAAAGGATATTTCTAAATAAAATATATTAAATATATTTATTGTCAGGCAGACGTCGCATAAAGACGGGTTTTCGACTGTAAGATAACTGTTATGATTTACGGGTTTTGCCGCTTTATACTAAAAACCCACGTAGGTACAAAATAAGTATACTAGTAAAAGATAACTCACGTCACGTTAATAGCCCGGGCTGGAGCTTCCAGCCCTTCGTTTTCTATGGAAAGCACCACGTGATCAGCCGTCATAGTAAATGACATGTCGGACGTCTCGGCACGGGCACGGCCCGGTCTAGCGTGAGTCATCCTTAAAGTGTAATTAGTAAACTGATCAGAGAGAGCAGATCGCAGGACGGCCGCCCAGGCACCGAGAATAAACACAAAGTAGAGAAGTTCTTCTTTACGCTAAATTTAACCACAAGTTTGAGGATTTGCAAGAAATTTAAATAAGGAACGAGTAACAAAGCATCTCCTTAAGGCAAAGTGGGGATTAGTTTTAGTTAACTTCCAGTTGCTAACGCTTTCATTGTTACCTATTATTTTTTCAGACAATCTGAGGGCTATACAGAGATTTCTTTTCTTACTGTAATATTATTGTACTGAATAATTTAATGAGCGCTGGGAGTAATAACATAATTTTGCAATTCGTACAAACGTGAAGACTATTTCAATCACTGTGGTGCAATCAAAAACTCTAACTTCAATACCATTTCGTACCTTGTCGCAATCAAATGACAATCAATATGAAAGTACGAAACAGTACTGAAATTAAATTCCTTGATCGTACTCATATATTAATACATGAGCAATAAGTGCTTTTTATGAAATTTTTCATTATTTGAAATGCATTCAGGCGTTCGTTGAAACATTCCTTTAAACTCTTTTGTTTATATTTGATTTCGTTTTATTCCAGTTATATTACTTGTTAAACTGGATGGGATTTATTTAAATGGCGGCTCTTCAAACTCGTCGATATGTAGATCGTCGCCAATGCACATCATTTCGGTTTCGTATGGAGCTTTTACGTCCACTGTCAATTTAACAGCTTGCCTTTGACATTTAAAAATATTGCAGCAAAATAGTTGACGTTGTGTACAGTCAGCATCAACCAGTCGACATATATTCGTTCACTCGAAAGAGCCCCTGAATAAAGAATAAAAATAAAGTAGCGGATGAGACTAAACGTCAAAATTATCTATAATTAGTTAAAGTAGGTATTATCTGAAAGCTTTTTCGATATGGTTCTAAATGCAATATTTACTATTCGATAGTGTTGAACACTGACCATACTGAATATCTCTATTTATAATTTTTAGAGAGTGGCAGATACTTTTGGTACCTTGCTTCATCCGCTACTATTAGTGCTGACTATACCTAAATACTAAAATGTTATTTACCTTAATATTTTTTTGCAACGTAAATAATACAAATGATTCGGTCAAGTTGTGTTCTAATGTATGGTGAAGACAAACAAAGCCAGCATTCAATGAATGTAGTACGATACCTTTGGGTATGGTGCTTTACGCACACTAGTTTCCCATGCCCTCCCCCTGACGCAACCCCCCCTTTTAGCATGAAATATGTCCCGGTTGACGGATTTTTTATTAAGTTTTGAGAAAAGTATTAGAGTTAGGAATAAAGTGTCAGGGGTTGCGTCAGGGGGAGGGCATGGGACACTAGTGTGCGTAAAGCACCATACCCAAAGGTATCATACTACATTCATTGAATGCTGGCTATAATTTGTTTTTCAAAAAACGCAATTTGACCTAATCAAAAGGGTAAACTTGCCATTAGGCTCCTGACGGTTAAAATTACATACTTACTAAGAAAATAGGCAATGAAAATTATAGTTATGTTTAAGAAAAAGTTTATTAGTATTGAAATTATTTGGAGTTTTACAAAAACCTATTGAAAACACTGTAATAAAATTAAAGGAGAGAAGACTTTCACCTGAACCTCGAAGCCTTATAAACTAAGAAGTCTCTAAGAACTTCAATCTATGCAAAATAATTTTAAAATTGTATAATAATTGACAATATTTTGATATATTTAATCTATTATTAAATTGTATCTGGGAGTCATTTATCAACAATTATGTAAGACACTAGAAAGGTCAGCAAGCTGCATTCGGAGAAGGACCTGAACTCGCTTCACCTATATAGGGCCTTAATCATATTCTACTAGCGACCCTCCCCGGCTTCGCACGGTTTACTCATAACCTTATCAAATTATACACCTAAACCTTCCTCAAGAATCACTCTATTGATTGGTGAAAATCGCATGAAAATATCCGTTCAGAAGTTTTTGAGTTTATCGCGAACATCCGTACACACAAACGACGAGGCGTGGGATTTTGTTTTATAAGGTGTGTAAGGTGGTTTTATAAGACAAATAGCTGCTGCCACTCGCTGAATGGCAATGCTAACGCTAAGCGAGTATTAAGCAACTGTTTAATATTGCGTTTACCCTTAACAACCCAAGTCCCTCGGTGTCACACCCTCTTTCATTAATTAAACTGGGCTTCTTGCACTAATTGTCTCGGCTAAGACCTGAAACCTAGCACTAACCTCGGCTAGCCTAAAACATAAACTAGACTAATTAAATTTGGGCAGACGTGATTTATTTGGGCTTGAAATAAAGCCCGCAAACAATCTTCATTTGTCATCAAAGGACTTTGTCAGGGTTCAATTACTAGACATGGTTTTATCGCATAGTTAGACAATACAATCAACATTGATACAATCGACATTTTCTTTTCATCTAATTTTATACTTATTATGCCTAGTGGACATGCTTATAGAAATCAGAAGCGGTATCATTGTCGCATTTTTATCACCTGTCATGCCATGCATCACTTTCCCAGTTACATATTTGTTAGAACGTCACAGGCATGGTGAGAAATGAAAAAGAGCCGACTATCTTAGACATACTATTTTTTGTAAAACATTATGTCTTGGAATATTATGTATAGTCCTCCTCATCGATTTCGATGACGACACCTCAGCATTACAGATTACGCCTGTTATGAGCCCGAATGTGGCTGGCCAGGCCTAGAGTAAGTTCTCTTCTGCAGGTGTTACAATAGAATCGGCCAGACGCGTTATACGTATTACGCGTAAGAGGGCTTCGGTCTCTCTTTACGTTGTTGGCGTTTGGCATCTAAGATGTTGAGGCGGTTTTCCTCAAACGACTTGATGCGATTAAAGACGGTCGACTGCCAAGATGACCTGTCTGTACAAGCTTTTATTTAACTTGCCCTGTTAGTTGGTCAAATCTTGGAAGCTAAATTTGACCCACTTCCTGATTTCCGATTGAGTTGAAATTTTGCATACATAGTATGTAAATCAGATGACAATGCGATATATTATGATGGCATGGAGCTGATCTTATGATGAAGACTCCTGTCATGGGAACTCTGTGATAAAACAACGCAACCTAATTCTGTTTGGGGTTTTTAAAATTTGCCTGTGGAAAGAAAAGTACAGTCAGCGAAGCTTGTACCAAAATTAAATTTTGCCAAAAACTTTTGAAACTAAGCTAACAGTCGGTACCTACTTATGTAGCCATTTCAGTATTTGCTGCACTAATTTAAGCCGTGGTTCATAAACATCTAGCTTCAGCACACATCGCTTTAACAGAAGTTTGCTTAAAGCATACACTTGGGCCTGAGTTCAGAGCTTACCAATATAATCACAATCTAATATCAAAAATTAAGGTGCAGTTGGGTTAGGGTTGAGTTATTATCACAAAAGGAAACCGCAGAACGATCGCGCGAGGACGACGCAAACTCGCTTCCTCAGCGCCGAAGGAGGCCAGGTAGGCGGAGAAGAGCCTTCGCAGCAAGGATAATGCCGCCTTAACGGGAACCTGCGGGTGATGGGTCGGGAGTTCCATCACTCGCCTGAAGAGGTTTCGAGCTGGAAGGCCCTCAAGTGTTCCGAGGAGCCTTCAGCGGAGTAAGCTGCTAGAGCAGCCCCAAATGATGGGCTCGCAAGAGCAACGCCGACGGGGTATCGGAGGTCTACAATCGAGTTCCCGTAACCCCGCCAACAAAGCGCGCGGCGGAACACCCCAGGGGGTTTAGTCCGTGGAAGTCGGACATACCCACTGAGCTTCTCCCGGGCCAGTGGGATCCATAAAGGATTCCCCCTGGGTCATCAAAAAAAAAAAAAAAAAAGGTTTGAGTTATTATAAATTGTATTGTTGTTTTTGATAATAATAATAATTTTAAGGCCTTGCTTAGTTATTTCATTTATTACAAACCTGATTAAACAACTAAAACGCACCATAAAATATTTGTAACTATCGGCCGTATTCGAACAATGAGATACGTCAAATACTAGATATTGAAACGATATGGATTGGATATGTCAGTTTCAAACAAGTGTCAAAAGTGAGGTTTTTGTTTGAAGAAACGTCAATTTTGACACTTGTTTGACACTGACATATCCAATCCATATCGTTTCAATATCTAGTATTTGACGTATCTCATTGTTCTAATACGGCTGTCAGTCACAGAATAAATAATAGTAGGTACTAGGTACAGAAGACTCACTCTCTAATAAAACGCGTCTGTTACGATCAGGACAGATATGGCCGCTAGGTGGCGACAGCGCCACGCGTGGCTTATGGCTAGCCACCAAAATTGGTGTAGAACGGATGTACTTTTAGCTACCTGTAGCAAAGCGACGAAATCGCGGAGTGAGCCACGCCTGACTATCGGCTCGATTCGGGAAATGAATTAGAGATTCACTAGATATGAAATAGTAAAGATATGTGACGTTCTACGGAAAAAGGTACCTTATGGCGGCTGGCGCTTATGTCGCATAGCGCCGCAATAATAGTGGAGCGGCGTTAATAATAGCGTAAGCGCAAACGCCATAAGGTACCTTTACTCGTGGGACGTCACATATCTTTACTAAGTATATCGTATCTAGTTAATCTCTAATTCATTTCCCGAATCGCGCCGTATGTTTGCAAAGCTATCAACATGAAAATTGCTTCTAAAGTCAGTCCATGAAAAGTCTGCAGCGGATTTGATAGCCCACGCAGTGCACGTGTTATTTTAAACGTCAAACTTCTATGAAATTATGACGTATAAATGACACTTGCACTGCGTGGGCTATCAAATCCGCTGCAGACATTTCTTGGTCCAACTCTAAAAATGCTTAAGGTTTTTGATCGAACTCATCGAATACCTACTTTTTTGTTAAAATAATAATTCAATAGCAATGATATCGGCGATCCCAAGCACGCACGGCCGTTCGCTCAGCGAGCTGCGTCAGGAGAAGACCTAAACTATTTATAATTTATATATGTCGGCGGCCGATCGTATAATCAGGCAGATCGTAAAATTCCTCGGCATATAGTGAATCGTGAAAATCATTGTCGCGTTCCCTGAGTCGACGGGACTATTTCTGGACAATTTGGCCTTAAGGCATGAAATGCTTAAGCAAAACTGTTTAGTTTTGCTCCCTAACCCACTTGATTTAAATCCAATCTCAATGCTTTAAGTAGCATGTGTCGGAACTGAGTTCCTAAGCTTCACTGTGCATTTAATTATTAAATGGAACGCCATCGCCACTCGTTGTTTGGTCACAAATACGAAATGGTACTGGAAAAACATTTTAACGGTGAGTAACGGAATGGCGATTACTCCACCGACAAAACCTGGCTCAAGAATAATGATGATGAACATTATCAAACTACACAACGGGACTTAATCGCGTATTTAAGTTTTAAGATTAGTAGTGTAGTGTGTGTGTGTGTGTGTGTGTGTGTGTGTGTGTGTGTGTGTGTGTGTGTGTGTGTGTGTGTGTGTGTGTGTGTGTGTGCGTGTGTGTGTGTGTGTGTGTGAGAGAGAGTGCGTGCGTGCGTGCGTGCGTGCGTGCGTGCGTGCGTGCGTGTAGTAATGCACTTCGAGGTCCACATTCAACATAGAAGTCTTAGATTCCTATGTAAGTTCTAAATAACTTTTGCATCTTTGCCACTTTTAAGGATGACTCAGACCGGGCCGGGCCCGAGCCGATGCGTCCGACATGTCATTTTCTATGACGGCTGATTGGTGATCATGTGGTGATTTCCATAGAATATGAATTGCCGGAAGCTCCGGCCCGGCCCCGGCCCAGTCTAGCGTGAGTCGACCTGTTAAGAGTCTCGTGCCGTCTCGGGTCTTGACTCGCCTGGACAGCAAAAGAGTTAATCGTGAACCCAGTATGGTGAGCAGGAACAGAATGTTTGAAAATACGGGAGGTACACAGCCTAAGGCGAGAGATGTTTAAGAGGAACATATTTTACCGATATCCAGGAGCAGAAGGAAATAAAATATAAAATAGGGTACAAAGTATTCTATGGGATCTACGGATAGAGAGCCAATTGAGCTGGCGGCGGTAAAAGGAAACACAATCGTATTTACGCAGGCCAAAGATAAGTCGTATGCCATTGTTGAGGAGACGTTCAAGTTTGCTGAAGGACTCTTGAGTGGCATTCGTTGTACACACATCACATGATGGCATCTTAAACTGTTTGCAAAGTAGGTTCCTTCTTTGTTCAAAGTTAGAACATAGAACAGTACACTGGTGACATACTTTTTTCGAAACGTTGACGACGGTCCTAAACGGTCTGTAGACGATACAATAAAAGCTAACGACTGGTACGTAATTAAGTATATCCAGTTTTTCTTATTTGCGTCTCAAATACTGAAAAATTCAGGTATCTCGTTCCCGCCTGTAAGGGTGCAGCGTAAAAATTAGCTTTAGATTTCCTGAACTTCGCGATGTCTACAAGAAAGCCGCTAACGAGTTAAGCTTTGATCTAGCTCACTCTTTGAAACTAGCCCCATCATAGTTCATTAGCTTGCTTGAAAATTCGACACATACAGTCGAGTTCAAAAACATATTTAGAAGCCAACGTTCCAAAACTATATTTACATGCCTCTAAGACACTGACAATAAGATCGTATAATAGTAGATTGTACAACAAGGGCATAAAGTGACCCATTTTTACCCGAGGCAATTTTTTGGTCTGAGCGAAGCGAAGACCAAAATAGTAGACGAGGGTAAAAATGGACATTTATGCCCTAGTTGTACACTCTGCTTTTCACTTGGATTGCGAGGAAAAAAAAATTATATTTTTCACGGTAATTTACACCACGAAATTGTCGTAAAGCGAAAGAACATAATACATAACCAATTCCCGCCAGCTAACTTTTTTTTTTTTTTTTTTAATGTGATCAGTGTTTCTGACGCTTGGTTTTCTGCCCAGTCAAACATTTCGGAGCATTTATGAACGATAATCGACTCCTATTTTATGTGATTTACTAAATTTAATCACAGTAAATACGGATTTCTAATAAATTGTAGCAAAAATAAAATAATGTAACAAGTTTTGTCATCTACACAATTTTATTGCTCAGTAAAATTGTGCAATATGTTTTAATTGTTTGGCTGTTGAGACCGATTACCTTAGTCTTAGAAGAAAATTTTACTTTTATGCTCTAGAGCATAAAATGCGATTTTATGTCGTCTACGCACGACATAAAGGTGCACTTTTTGAGCATTAGAAGTGAAAACATATTTTTGGAACGTTGGCTTGTAAAGATGTTTGTGAACTCGTCCGTACGGTACTCTTTTGTTTGCGTAAAATGTAAAAAAACTATGTTCACATTAGAGACCAAATATGAAAGAATTTTTGTCTTCATAATTTTTTCTTACGGTTACCTTAATCCAGACGAAGTTACATATGTCTTTGATCCAGCTATACCTCTCCCTTACAGTCTAGTTCAAACTGCCTTTTCTTTACTTTAGTTACGAATGGGTAATAATGGCATTTTCGTGTCAAGTATTAGTAATGGACAGTTGCTATCGAGCGGACAAGCTAATGGTGAACTAAATCGGAACCCGGTCGCGTTGTTTTAGCCACCAATTAAATATTTAAGGCCTTCAATATTATATTGTTCGTTTTTGATTGCTACCTGTATAATTATAACTGCTACCGTAAAAACCCATTACAAGTGAAAACGCGTTTTCCCTTGTTAAAACTAATTTTCCGTGACGCGTTTTCAATAGTTTAAATTAGTTTTCCGATACGCCTTTGTGACTATTTTACTATTTTAACTAAGATTTTTCATTTATAACTATAGTTTCTTAATTTACGTACGTAGTTTATTAGTTTCGACTTCAATCTATTAAATAGGCCGATTTTATTTTATTTTTGAATTTTTTACGCTTATTTTGGAAAAAAATGGCTGATTTGAAGAGCTCAGCATTCTAAGCGATAAAAATACGAAAGCATAACTTGTTCCGAAAAAAATGTAAGTATGTAATTTTCCGTTACGAAAATATCATACGTTTTTGTATAGGTAAATCAGCTGATGATTTTTTTAGAACATACGATGAAATTGCGCTATATTGTACAGAATAGGAAACTCTGTTTAACCCCCCAATGTTATACTATAGACGAAAAAATAATTCAACAACAAAATAAAAACGACCCAAATACTCATACTAAATTCATACTAAGAAAGCTAAATAAAATAGATTTATTTGAGAATTGCAATAGCAGAGATCCTATTTTATTCATTTACAGTCTGAAGGGCAAAAGCACCCCTTTCGGCGCGATTCGGGAAATGAATTAGAGACTCACTAGATATGAAATCATCCGCAACGAAAAGTCGATGGAGCGGTTGGTAGCGCAGGGTAGAGTGGAAGGTCATCGTTCTCGCGGCTGATCTCCAACATGGTGGACGGATCTCATAAAGTCCACGACGAAATGTTCCCTGACTGAGTGTGCTCGGAGTGCCACAAACAGAGAGAGATGGAGGAGTCTCGCAATAGCCGCAATAAACATAGAAAAGGACAACCCATAACCATTATATCGCGGTAGACCCGTTTGTGTAATTAAATATGTGTACAAAACGCGAGAGTTTAAAGTGTTATAACCCATAACCACAACCACTCTGACAAGAGTGTACGACTAAGGAGGAGGAGGAGATATGAAATAGTAAAGATATGTGACGCTCCACGGTAAAAGGTACCTTATGGCGGTTGGCGCTTACGCTATTGGGGCGCTATGCGACGTAATGTGACGTGAATTTCATTTCCCGAATCACGCCGTTTGTGTGTGAGCTACGTAGGTATATTATATGCGTCGGGCTATATAGGCACGTAGCTTTCTGTTAGAATAAATAAGCCCTATTTACAATTCGTTCGTCCAGCCGCGCATAAAATAAAAGCCACAATAAAATACTTTGATGGGCCATTCTCTCGATTTGCGGTAACACACAGACAGATATAAATCTCTTTTATGACGTCTTTTATAGGTAACTTGTAATAATGTTTTCCTCGTAAAGTTGAGATTATGAAACGCTCGAGTTGGTTGGTATACCTATTTGTATTGTGCTTGGTTTGAATTGTCTGGCATTTTGGGACATTTTTATTTATCACTAGAAGCCAAGGTAACGTGTTTTTTTTTTGCAACTTTGTTACCCTCACACTCGCTTACATTTCGTTGAAATCGTCAGTTGATTGAAATTAACACTTTTGAACCAGTGATTAATCCATTATATTATTATCTTAATCTGTCGCGCTCGAGTATTTCTGACTATAGATTTTTTTTTACTATGTATTCTGATGGGTTGTCCTGGCGGCGCGATCCTGTTGTCAGGACTCGTACACGGTGGAGGTAGTCAACAGGATGTAATATCCCCCCGTCTTACGTTAATCTGCCGCGCTCGAGTAAAACCCAAAATGCCCCCTACCACTGCCCCTTCTATTTCCAAAGCGCTCCATGCTGACGGAATTTTACCCGACTGCCAAAGGAGAATTATAGACGTAGGTTAAAGTATGTTAATGGTAACATTCCATTTCTAACCGCAGCTGCACTGCCGGTACTGAACGCGTCGCTGTCATTGTCAATTTCCATAGTAAAATTGACAGTAGTGCAGCTGTCGTTGGAAATGGAATGTTACCCTTAGACTCGAGATTTTGTGTTCTCCGTGATGCCATTTAGGTACAACGGTTTCATAAAGACTAAATACTAGGTAGATATAATCGATTGGTTAGCTACTTTCATACAATCACGCTATTTATTTACTTAATTAAGGTTCTATTCACGCACAAATCCGTACAAAGAACTTAATGCCCAATCCCGCGTAAGCCTCTTATCGGCCGTAGTTCACGCAGACTAGCATTAGATACAGGCCAATTCAAACGTACACTGATATTAGAATATTTGAATCACGTGTTTCTTCTTTTCGCCCGCGCTAATACTTACATACATATGAGTCGCTCAACTTCAAACTCGGATAAATCCATCTGTCAGATTATGCGATTTTGGTATTAAGAAAAGGTACCTAATAGGGTAGATATTTGCTGAGAGGGTCGAATGGATTTACCCGAGTTTGAAGTTAAGCGACACATATACGGATTAAGGACAAGTATTACGAGCGAAAAAACAGCGAAAATGAGCGAGCGAAATGCACTGAATGACGTCGGTTGGATATCATTCCGATATCAATAAACGTTCGAATTAGCCTGTAAGGAGCATCGGTAAAAATGGCCCGATTTACGTAAACATTGCGTATCTACAGCCACCCGGCTCGGCTACGGGTATGGTGGGGTATTCAGATTATACAGTTTGTTAAGAGGATAGCGGACGACCGCTTTTCCATAAAAAAGTAGTCCCTATTTTCCTCTCTGGATAGTGAAATTATAAAGAATATGTTTACACAGTTTGATTTATTTACAATAGCTATGCCTCTTTGTTTGATTTTATTTTCGATATTAATGATTACAAGAGAGAAGCGTTCACTATACTAACACAACTACTAGGGTTTGTGCGGAAAGAGAAGAGTCGTAGATGTATTGGATCCCATACATTTCACGACTCTTCTCTTTCCGCACACACTCTACAATATGACAGAGATTAAGTTTTTATGGTTAATTAAATGTACATTAAAAATTGAGGATGTAAAAGTCCCTAATATCAGAGAAAAATACTACATAATAAGTATAGATACACAAAATATTTCGAGATGTAAATTCTCTCCAAGCGTGTGTTTATGACCAAGCTATATGTTTGTTACGAGGAAAGGGGACGATCGCTGCTAAATACAAACGTAGTCCTCATTTTCCTTTTTTAAGACTTATAATTTCTAATATCTTAATGCCCCTAACTCTTATAATAGTCACAAATTCTGAGCATATTTGTGGTTGATAGCTTCAGAGAAAAGTGACCCCCCACCCCCTGCATAGAAGTTTGTATGCGAAAGTGCTAAGCGAATAGAGTCAGACCGAGAAAAGTCTGCAGCGATTTTGATAGCCCACGCAGTGCAAGTGTCATTTTAAACGTCAAACTTCTATAAAATTATGACGTGTAAATAACAGTTGCACTGCGTGGGCTATCAAAATCGCTGCAGACTTTTCTTGGTCCGACTCTAGTATTTGTACGTTAAATTCTGACAAAATATTTTCTAAATGTTAATATCCACTCGTGCACGACAGGACTCGTATCCTGTCGTCCACTTTCTTAATACCACCAGAAAAAGGAAGATTTTTTTTCGTTCAATGGCATCTCCAACGAAGTGTCCCAAAGCAAACAAGGACAAGAAACGAATGGCCCTCATTAGGGATGACAGTCATTGCTTGTATTGTTCGCTCAAAATTACCGTCTTGACATTCCGAGTACGTAAATAGGAAAACAAAAACTAGTGCCGCTCGCGGTCTAAGGGAGGAGCGGTTAGATTTTTGTAATAAGGTTTCCATTTTTCCATCTTGTCACTACATACATACAGAAGCTAAGTACAAAATGTATTTAAATATATTAAAAACGGGTCACTCACGTTTTAAGTCGAAAAACGCTCAAAACGCTCATACATATTATATGTACCCCTCATAGCATGGTCGGACAAAATGTATTTATTATAAATACATTTTGTCCGATATAATATGTAGGTCATACTGAACCACATTTACTATGGTTCGCGAATAAACAATGTGCTATTTCATAGAAAACATTAACACAAACATGATTTACCGAAATGTATGGGGCATCAGTTTTTTTTGTTGCGAAGTCGGGGTTGCCCTGGATTATTAAAATACCTATATGTTTATTCATTAAAATCATAACACATTTTATAATGATTATAATGAATAATGAATAAACAAATTCTGTTTTATTATATTCTAGAGGACAATAGGAATGTACATTTAGACATCCAAATGATATCTAAATGATGTCATTTATGTTATCAGTCATGTGTGCATTTCGCTCGTACTATTTGGTAGGTACATTACCTACATGTATTGACGCAAACGAGACACACGGACAAATGATAACAAATTGACATCATTTAGATATCACTTTGATGTCAACATGCAAGTTTTAATTGCTCTCTTCTTCGGTAAACATTCCTTTTCCGATTTCGACCATAATATTGACCTCCTATGACTTGGCACGCTACTCAAATGAAACACTCTAGAGGCGTCAAAGAAAAATTGTAACAATTATTTAGGAGGCCGACTGAATGGAGAGAAATTTCTTCTTGTACAAGCATTAGGGGGTTGCCTTCGTGTCTAGAGAGTGCGAGCTGTTTGATTGCAAAAACCGGGGGTACAAAAGAAATTAGTTATACTGTGGTCAAAGTGATGATCATTGATACATACGTTATTATTAGAAACTTAACCATGAAAAAAAACTGTCAACCTTCTGTCTGTCACTTTGCACAGCGATATATTTGTCTTATTTTTCAAATTATACATGGCTCTAGATGCCTAAAACTGCTTTTATTTTATCAAAAAACACCAGATTACTGTGCAATAGTGTGGGCAGGCCCAGTACTGAACAAATAATAACATATCTTTTTGTTTCAGACGTTGTGGTCTTGCACGGCTACGTCGTGTCGCCCTGACGGCCGATGTCAACGTCTACAACGAACTATATATTGTATTTCTAGTGAATCTTGTTATTTTATCTTTAAGTTTTTTGTGCTTTAATTACTGCTGTGTAGTTCCGGTAAGTGGATGCATGCCGCAACTCAATCAGGCGATGGCACGCCATATCCAAATTTTAATTGTGTACAATGCGATAACTCTTTTAAAACGCAGAGAGGCCTCAATATTCATATTTCCAAAAAACACCGTCTTTGTATCAGCCAAAATGACGCCGGTCTAAATTTAGGCCCATCCCTTTTGACCACCCCCCTTTCTGACCATCCAAATTCTATCCCTTTCCATTTACACCTTAGCGAACTTAAAAATAATGTGCCCGTTATTAAAAGAGTTCCGCGCGGCGCCAGGATCACAGTCGCTAAACACCTTTCAGGCCTACTTACAAAATGTGTGGAAAATAATCAAATTGATGATTGGCATAATCTTTTCCTTTTCTCATTCAAAACCCTTCATGCCAAGAAGGATAAGACAATTTCTTTAACACAAAAAATCAAAAACAACTGCGTTTCGAATACAACTCCACACATTTCTCGACCTTCTGGATGTAGCTCATCCACTTTCAATAGAACTAAATTAATTGAAAGCAAAATTAGCGACGGCGATCTTAAAGGTGCCGCTCGTCTTCTTTTCACAAACGACGTGCTATCGCCAGATACTCCCGATACCCTCTCGGCCTTACGATCTAAACATCCCCCGGCTCCTTCAGTACCACACTCGTTTGCCCCACCTACAGCTGACCAGGCCTGCCTCCAAATCGAAGGCAAAGACGTTATTGACGCCATATTTTCTTTCAAAGCCGGTTCGGCGGCCGGCCTGGATGGGATCTCGCCCCAACATTTGAAAGATCTTATTTCTCATTCCGTGGGCGACGCAGGTGAGCAGCTTGTCTGTTCCCTTACTAAATTAATAAATTTTATGTTTTCAGGCAAAATTAACACTAATATCGTCCCGATTCTATACGGGGCAAACCTGATCGCCCTAACCAAAAAGGACGGAGGGGTGAGACCCATTGCGGTGGGGTCAACTTTACGACGTCTGGCTTCAAAAATTGCGGTTAGACACATTAGATCAAAATTACAATCCCTTTTTGAACCAATACAGCTAGGTTTCGGCACGAAAGGTGGGTGCGAGGCAGCCGTCCATGCCCTAAGGACCTACCTTTCACTCGATGATTGCGAAATTGTTGTCAAAATTGACGTTAAAAATGCTTTTAATTCGGTTAGTAGAGACACCTTGCTGACAGAAGTTAAGGACAAAATTCCGGAACTATACAATTACCTTTTCTTTTGCTATTCAGACTCATCTAAATTAATGTACAAGTCACATGAATTATCTTCCGAGGTTGGCTGTCAGCAGGGTGACCCTCTCGGGCCAGCAATTTTTAGTTTGGCTATAAATCCAATTATCAAAAATTTAAAATCAAAATTCAATGTGTGGTACTTAGATGACGGAACCCTAGGAGGTGACGTGAATACTGTACTCTCTGATTTGTCTTTTATTAAGAGTAGTTTCGAAAATATTGGTTTAGAACTGAATTTCAGTAAATGCGAACTCTTTATTCAAAAATCTTCTTGTACTTTGACCAACTTACAACCCAAATTTGACGATCTGACTCCCAATATCAAATCAGTAGACAAGTATTCTCTTTGCCTCCTGGGTTCTCCTATATTCGAAGAATCTTTTCCCGATTATATTTCTAACTCCATAACTAAATTCAAAAGTCACACGGATCGCTTACTCGAAATTAGCCCTCATTATGCTCTTGTGATTCTTAAATTCTGCCTTTTTGTCCCTAAATTTACGTATGTGCTCCGCTGTTGTCCTTTCTGGAAACATCAAAATTTATTGTCGCCCATAGATGATTTGATCAAAATTAGTTTAGAGACGATTCTAAACATTCAGCTAAGTGAGCCTTCCTGGTCTCAAGCGTCCCTCCCCATTCGGTTTGGAGGTTTAGGAATTCGCAAAATTTCCAGTGTGGCTTCCCCAGCCTTTTTGGCGTCCACTCATAGCACGTCTGGTCTCATAGGAAATATCTTAAGGGCTTTTCCCACAAACTGTGAGATTGCGGGCTTTGAGGACGCCAAAAATGCTTTTAAAATTGCTTGCCCAGGCAAACAATTTCCAGACAACCCAAATTCACAAAGGAGTTGGGATAATGTTTACTGTGATTTAACTTACAATACTCTCCTAAACAACTGTACAGGTCCAGACCGCGCGAGGCTTTTGGCGGTCGGAGCCCGGGAAGCCGGTTACTGGCTACATGCCCATCCTTCGCCCAATACTGGTACTTTCTTGGATCCGGCCTCCCTTAGACTGGCGACTGGTTTGCGACTCGGGGTTTCGGTGTGTACGCCACACATATGCTCTTGTGGCACGGACGTGGACCGACTGGGACACCACGGATTATCTTGTCAAAAAAGTGCAGGCCGTTTTTCGAGACATGCGTCGCTTAATGACATAGTCCGTCGGTCTCTTGCCACCATCAATGTGCCTGCTCTTCTTGAGCCGACTGGCATTATCAGAGATGATGGCAAGAGGCCCGATGGGGTGTCCTTAGTTCCTTGGAGCTTGGGACGGATGTTGGTGTGGGATGCTACCTGCGTAGACACACTGGCACCGTCCCACCTCCAACGGACTACTGTAAAAGCGGGCGGAGCGGCGGAAAGCGCCGAAATTCTAAAACGTAACAAATATAAGAGCCTCGGTAGAGAGTACCATTTTGTACCATTTGGTGTTGAAACTCTAGGTCCATGGGGTCCCAGCGCGCATAAGTTGTTTGCAGAAATCGCGAAGCGTCTGGTTGACGTAACTGGTGACCGAAGAGCTGGCGGCTACCTCGCACAACGTATCAGCATTGCGATACAGCGAGGAAATGCCGCCAGCATCCTTGGTACAATGCCTCAAGGGCCTATTTTAGATTTAAGCTAGTTATTAATTTCGTTTAGTAGTACCACTGTATATATATTGTATTTAAAAAGTTAATTAAATAAAATCATAATCATAATCATAATCATTTATAGACTAGTTAGTCTATAAGTTTCTTAGAGGTAAATAAACTTACTATATAGGTACTTAAATAATGGTATTTTTTGCCGAATAATATCAAAGTGTGCCTTGTATTATAAAGGGTTAAAGATTAGTTCATTGAGCTACTGGGAATTACAACAGGATGTTCGAGAATATGTTGGAAGAAGCTGCTCTGGACAGCTGTCAGCATTTCAACCTCACACCCGTGTCAACGTCACACGTGTCATATTGACGGGGGCAGTTAGTTTGTAAAGTAAAGCAGATGGCATTGACGGCTCTGGAGTTAACCCTCTAATGTTTGTTAATCCTATACCTACTGTTTACCCTTTAAAGGGCACACTAAGATATTATATATGGCAAAAATTACCAGCCTGTAACATAATCTTTTTGTATGTTAAAGTCGATAATTTGCTTACGTAACTCACGTTTTTCAAAAATCGATAATTTCCTCGACATGTTTCGCTCCATATTGATAAGCTTCAACTGGAGCGGCTGCAACATTTTAGTGAACAACTTTCACAACTAGGTACAACGTACAAACTACCAGAATGATAAGTTTTATCAAAATAACACACACTTTTTCGCAAAAACTATTAGTCTGGTAGAAAATTTCTTTCTACAAAGGCTATTGAAGTTTGAGGCAGAAAAAATGTGCCTCTTCGGGCGAAAAGAAAGGTCGGTCGAAGTCAGCTAACTGACCTCTGACGCCAATTCTAACTTGACTTATAAAGGAAGACATTACAATGCCTCAGGAGACAGTACATTACGATATTTACGATACAAGTGCGAATAGGAAATCCGACACGAGTGGCGATAAATTAAAACACGACCGAAAGGAGTGTTTTAAATCGTCACGAGTTGCGATGTATGTTTCTAAGGATAGGTACCTACAAATTCCAGGGCTTAAATTGTCATAACGCATCATTAACACATTCATTGCCACTAAGTGCTACGGGTTACGCTCGTAGCGCGTAGCCACGGTTTTGCCGTACTATGGAGCGCGTAGTCGCTACGAACAGTGTACCTACCCGACAGTCGGGTTCTTGTTCCTGAATGTGTATGAAATTTTCAGGTTCTTATCGACTTGTATACACTCAGTAAATACCTAGTATAAAAGTAATCATTGTTCATTAATTACCCATTAAATTGGTAATTATTATCCATAATCGGATCGTCCGATCCTCATTACATATTGACAGAGCCCGCCGCGCAGAGATTATTTTAATTCCATGGAAGTCAACATTACTGTTTCGTTCATGGTTCGGTGTATGCTATTGTTCTTATATTACTTACTGACCATTTTATACCTAGTCTCTTCGTAGTAAGGTTCTATATCTATAATGTTCAAGTAATTATGTCGACTATGTTTGGGAGGATTTCGTCGGCTACCATGATGTAACAAATAAAAAATACATTATTATGTAGGTACTAGTGGCGGCGCGTCCATAAAAGCCGATTCCCACCGGCTTGCCTGTTTTTGGACGTATGAGCAGAGTTGTAAAGGAAATATGTAAGCCAAATTAGCCCCGGCTTGCCTATGGATATGTTTGACGCGCCGCCACTGGTAGGTACCTACCCACAGCCCAGGGCACAATTCGCAAAAACATAACAATTGTCTTCGGTTAACGCGACAGTTAGGTACTCGTGAAAATAAAACGATTTAATCGAATTATCGCATATAATTACTAATTTAAAAGACATTTCAGACAGACCCGACGTTTCGAACCGTTATAACAGCTATAAAGCGTTCGTACTTAAAACTAAGTAAAAAAATATGCCGATCCAATTTTTTTCCTTTTGTTAAGTTTGTAAGTTTTTGTTTCATCACACACCTGATCGTCATAACCAGTAAACAAATAGCAAATGAATTCAAATTTGTCATACGGATTACTATTTCATATTATAAATATATTATTATAATGTAGGCTGTAGGGAGCCTTGTGTAGTTTTTTATTTTATTTTATTTTTTATTAGCCTAATAGTGTGTCCACTGCTGAGCAAAGGCCTCCCCTCTTTCCCGCCACTTGGCTCTGTCCCATACACACAGAATCGTGGAGCCACATCCAAAAAAGTGTAATAAATTTTGCTATAGTTTATTACACTTTGATTTCCTTCATACAAAGTTGGACCACCCTAGGGAATACCTATCCTATAAGTACCTAGTTCAAGCGCCACTTGCGTATTGGCCGATAACCGCAACTTCCGATTGGTGCTCGTGCCGAGTGGAGTGATTTAATTTCAAAATGGCGTGGCGGGATTAGCAACAATTAACTCCGGATTTACGGACAATTACAATGTGGCGTGGCTGTTGGAAATTATTCTGATACACGTGGAATGCTTAATCAAATAATCCGGTTAAATTCTATCACGGATTGTCAATATTAAAATACCTATCTAAATAAATACCTACCTTTTAAGCAAACTACTTACCTAATACTAAATTATACCTAATACGAGTACTTCAAAACTGATAAACACCTATGAAAATGGAATGCCCTTGTACTTAGGTAATTTAGATTTAAAAATTTATTACTAACTCACTTTAAGTTTATTTATAATTCAATATCTTTTTTAAACAATTATAATTGCATCAATAAATTGTTGTGATAATTACTTAATTATTAGACTAAGTTGATATCTGTATAAGATGATTAAAAAGTGCCCTTTGCTAGAATATTTTTAATTGGACTTTGACTAATAAATATGCTCGTTTGCATTCAACTAACTTTATATAAACGCAAGTTTTTATAAAAGTGAACTGTATGAACCAACTTTAAGGTTGCTTTTAGGTTTAGAAGTATCTAGGCTTATTTATCGTTTAATCAAAAGGCAGCTGTCGCTTGCAGCAAAATGCATTGCGCTTGCTAGGGTGGGCCCACTCGCTCAAGTTACTCAATATTTAATTTAAAAAATGTGTATATTTTCTTAGCCTAGTTTCTAGGCATAAAATACATTTAGACTTGTTGAGTTGTTTCACCACTACAACTTTAGGTAATGCAACGGCTGCATTTTTCTCATCTACCAAGGCCTTAGGGTCCCTTTGTTTGACATTAAAGTTTTTAGTCATAATGTATTGTTTCTCATATTATCATTAGTCCTAATTCTGAAACCGTTAACTTATCAGGATTTTCGTAAAATTATCCTATAGATAGGTTAGGTTAAGTTTGTTTTATGGCAATCCTGAAAAGATGCGCTAAACAATAGAGACCCCATCTACCTACTTTAGTTGCAGTGCGTTCAGCCAGCGGAGTTTTTTTTTTTGAATCGTAGCGCTTTTTTAGATCATAATACGGTCAAAAAATATGTATATGTCGGGGCGTGACTCCAGAATGACGTATTGCAGCGTTACAGTTCATAGTTTTAGACGCCTGTATACAATTGATTAGCAATGTTTGGCTACTAGCAATGTTTGCTGTTTGGAAGTTGTAACGAAATTCATAACGTAGAGACGGCGTTACTCTCTATTGGCGTATTGTTGAACTAAGATGTCAGGTAGAAGGCTTTGGAACGTCAAGAGGTTTCTCTTGGGTGAACGTAGGCACGAATTGGCATTTTTGTCGTTATGTTGGTAGACTGGTCAAGCAGGTTGGCCAACTTGACGTTGAGGCGGGAGCACTGGAGCAGCGAGGCTCCGCCGCTGGTGTTTCTTCTTGATCGGACCGCGCTAGAGATCGGGCGTACTCGTTAGCCAACCTCGTGCCTAACTCGCCACGTTCCTGAAGGCTTATACCTGAAGGATTATTCTGAAAGCTGATAGAATCCAACGTTCTTTATCCATTTAGCTAAGTGTTTTATTCCAAGTGTTATTTTGATTTCTTATGTTTCATTAGAAGCTTACTTTTGTGAAATAAAGAAAGGATGTGTTGTTTTGAAAGGATGTGATCTTTTATTTTACAACAAATCAGTTTGCATCGGAATAGCAATTGGTTCTTTTTATCATTTAGTACTGAAATATAGTAGGCGCTAGTTTGGTTAACGAGTTCGAATGCTTATTCCATGCACTGGTAGCATACTAATTTAGCTGTGAAGTATACTATGCCCACTGCCGTCCCCCGTGCCTCCGTCATATAGGTATCAATGTAATTTTCCAATAATAGGTACCATAAATATTATATGTTACAAAAATACCATAAGTTTTCATAACAGTGGTTTTTTTTTTAGCACATACAAATGTTATAAAAAAAACAACGGGTTGCACTCCGGGAGTGCCGACAGAAGTGAAAACTCAATGACATTGTAACAGTTTTTCGATCAGGTCACGTGTCCGTCTTACGAAGCGTCTTACGTCTTACGCTGTCGCGAGTTTTACATTTTTTCCCCATCACAAAAAGTGCACAGCGCCGCTAAAGAAGTTTTCACTTCAAAAACTATACTGAAATTAAAATGGAAAATTCTTCTGAGAGCCCTATGTCCCTAATGAGGGATAACAGGAATACATCATCATCATCAAACTTTATTGAATTCTGATGAAATAAATAAAATACATCTTTTTTTTTAAATACATATTTTGTAGCACGGGCAGATTTGCGCAATTCGACGACTGTCACCTATTTGACGAATATCCATACGAGTATTTTAATTCGCTCAAATGATGTATGCAGAAGTGGTCAGCCCTAGTTCCTACCTCATGCAAGTTTACGCCTTGTATATTTGGCAGGCTTCACTAATAACTTATGCGGCATAAGTTAAATATGCCGAATGCTGCTAATAATAGA
This sequence comes from Cydia splendana, assembly GCF_910591565.1. Taxonomy (NCBI): domain Eukaryota; kingdom Metazoa; phylum Arthropoda; class Insecta; order Lepidoptera; family Tortricidae; genus Cydia; species Cydia splendana. Next base: position 19,139,515 of record NC_085973.1, read on the forward strand.
TTTATGTGTGCAACAGTATTGTATTTGCTTTTAGGCTGGAGAATAGTGAAGATTTTAGATGTACTGAAAGGTTTTAGAACGTGAATTTTTTAGTTTGTTTAACACGTCGGCGGTCATACAGTAAACACGTCTAACTGACGCCTACATCTCTCTCAAAATAGGTGTTATTAAAACTTTTCGTTCGAAATAAATTATGATTGATTGATTGATATAATATTATACAGTCATATTATAATACAATATGGGGACCATTGTTTACAACTTTGACTACGAATTCATATTTAAGATACCTTTCGGATCCTCGGATATAAATTTTCATCATACTCGTATTAGAGCAAATTTTCCGTTGGACGTACCGTTTTCGAGCTACAAGAAAAAAAACTGAAAAAGACCAAAAATGTATGCACACCTCCTGGGATTGCGCAAACTCGGATTACACGCATTTAGTATCAAATGAAGGTAGGTATTGAAACGACTTCCAGCTTGCTGGGAATTAATTCTTTGAAAAAATCTAATTTAATTGACCTACATATTAAATCAATATAGAGAAAACATAGCGGCCATGTTTTTCGCTTATTTATGTTAATCCATTCACGGCAATTAGTTAGGGGCTAATTTCCATCGGGGCGTGTTCCGTTAATGAGATTCTTGCTGCGTTTCTCGTAAGAACGTGACTTTGGCGCGTATTTTGAATACATACTCGTATAAGGGTCAATTCCAATGGGGTTGGCAACTGGCAAGCTGAAGATGCAGGTTCGATTCCGGCCTCTGCCACTTCCGGTAGCTTGGCCACTTTTTCTTTAAAATATGTCATATGTATGTATATTTCAGTTTATAATTTACATATAGTAGGTACCTAGTGTGGCGACTTAAAACAGATCAAAAAATATAAATTAAAATAATTTGCCCAACTAGAGAACAAATCAGATTATTTTTAAGAAAATATTTTGGTTTGCGTTTTTTAAGTAGTCACACTACTACACATATATATTATACACTAAAGACAAAGTGACCAAGTTCACCGGTCACTTCTCAGTTTATAAAATATATAATTTGGTTTGTTCGCTAGTTAGTGAGATATGGTTAACATTAACAGCGAGATGTAGGTACGTTGCACTGTTAAAAATCAGCAACTTACACGAAAACAAAGATATTTTATAAGTAGGTACCTATATTATGTCATGCCGTATCTGACTACGAGTATTACTATCTAGCTCCATATAAATCAAATCCAACCTATTGAATTGAAACTACATCACTTTACATCCTAATAACATAACTACGTAATTCGTCACAGTTATTTGGAGGAGAAAGTTCCGTATCATAAATTAAGCGGTGCCTAAGTTGCGCTCGTAAATCTTCCGGCCCCGCCTTCTAGAGGGTTGTCATTCTGATAGCGTGCAGAGCGGAGGCCCATTCAAACTTACATTGTGAAATCAAAAGTCGCCCGTGCGTCTAGAACGCGCCAATACACGGACTTGTACGGATATAGTCAGACCGTAAAAAGTCTGCAGCGATTTTGATAGCCCACGCAGTGCAAGTGTCATTTTAAACGTCAAACTTCTATGAAATTATGACGTATACATAACACTTACACTGCGTGGGCTATCAAATCCGCTGCAAACTTTGTTTGGTGCGACTCTACCTAAGTACTTACTGCAGATCGCCATAAAATATTTAAGTTACAAAAACGTGCACTCCGCATAATGACAAAAAAACCTCAAGACCACCCGGCGAAGGAATTGTTCATTAATTTTGAAATATTAACGTTGCCTAGTGTATACATGAAGCATGTAAATACACAAGACGGAACCTTGCCTGGCTGCCTACCAACGGGCAGATGACGGGCACTGTGACGCGTAGGCGTGATCAACTGTGGGTGCCCCCGCGCCGGCTCGCCAAGTCAAATAAAACTCTGGACGTACTCGGGATAAAACTTTATAACACATTGAATGTTGATATAAAACAAACACCAACCGATAAGATGTTTGTTAGGAAACTAAAGGCTATATTAATACAATTAGCTCGTTATAAAATTGATGATTTTTTCTTCGACTACAATTTGTAGTCGGAGAATTCTACAAGTCATTGGCCCAATCAATCATAAATAAAAACTAACGTTATTTAGTAGCACGTTAAGTAAGTTAAAATTATGCTATACGTAAATAAGTATAAGTTTAAAGTGTTTACAACTTTGTATAATATCATAATGTACCTAACTATGACGTGTAAATAACTACATATTTACCAAAAAAACATTATTCATTATTCATTATTATATGAGCAAAATTCACGCGCGACTGACATCGTGGCCAATTCAAACATTCATTGTGACATCAAAATGATATCTATATTTAAATGATGTTAGTCGCACGTGCATTGCCCTCGTAGGTAGGTACTTGTCGGGCATGTATTGGCACGAGCGAGACGCACGGGCGACTGACATAAATAAATAAATATTGGGGACATCTTACACAGATCGACCTAGCCCCAAACTAAGCATAACTTGTATTATGGGTATTAGGCGACTATATAAACATACTTATATAGATAAATACATACTTATATACATAGAAAACACCCATGACTCAGGAACAATTATCTGTATTAATCACACAAATGCCCTTACCAGGATTCGAACCCAGGACCATCGGCTTCGCAGGCAGGGTCACTACCCACTAGGCCACACCGGTCGTCAAGATTTAGATATCATTTTGATAGTTTTGATATCACAATGTAAGTTTGAATCGGCCTCCTGGAGTGGATTTGATTTCAATGCCCCTGTTTCACCATTGCACGGTGGCTCGGCTTGTATGGAGAAAGGGTCAAAAATCGATTTCTCCGAAAGTATCAAAGATACCCTCAAAATAAAAATATGTTCATGTTTGTTGTTTAAATATCTAGTAAAAAAACAGTAATAAATAGTTCTTCTTTGTATATTTTAGCATAATAAAAATCTAACTGATAACAAAAAAATATGCAAAATCCGTACAATTTTAAAGCCTTATAAAAATTGAATTAAGAAATAAATTACAACGTATTCTTGAATAATATAATAGAACAAATAGTTTTTATCAATTATATTGTAAAAATCTATATTTAAAATTAAAAATTATAAATTTACAGAGATGCTAATATCGTACAAATTATGCAACGCAAAATATTTCACGTCACGTGTCAGTCACCTTAAAAGACTAACATAGATCAACTAATATTTTAGATTCATCTAAAATGTATTTTAATCATCTAGTTAAATAAGTACACATTGTGACAACTATAGATTTTTTGTTTTTGGTAGTTTCCTACGGCCCGTCCCGTAATCATAGGGTCCGAATTTACTAGAAAATGATTTAAGAGATTCGTATTTGTCTATGTGCGCGCACACAATTACTTTACCAAACGAAGGTAAAACAGGATAAACTCGAAAATTTATATAAGTACGTAGTAACAAATATTGGTGTTTTGTTAGTATAGCTTCTGTGAGAAGAGATAGCACATGCATCGTAAGGATTTGATTGATCTCTAAATTAGCTAATATTCGTCAGGTTGTTGACTACTGATGCATCCAAAGTTGCTAGTGCTGCTAACCTTCTGCGTTTTGATCGCTTACTACAAGCCGAAAAGTCCTTTTTTTGGCCATCCGGCTGAAGTAGAGGGTTCCGAATTGCCCGATGATGACGGTTGTCCCAATTCAATATTTAACGTCTTTTCAGTCACCTTATTTTTATTGGAAAATTATGACATTGCTTCTCATTTAACCAATTCGAATGTTTCTTAAGAACTATACACTGATTTCGCAAAGATGGTTTCCAATAAATTACAAGTCTACTACCAATGTAAGTACATTATTATGTTATCCAAATCACTTGTACCTACGTTTTCTACATCTGGCAACATTCCTACTAATTTGTTTTAAGCACTTGACAACATCCTTCTGTATCTGAACTACTAAGTTAAATAAAAATCCCTTTGTAAAACATCCGACCTACACATCACCTGAAAAAAGAAAGAAAAAGGGTAAATTTCCATTCGTAATGTTTTCGTAGTACTGCTACGCGCTGGCCTACGCAGGCGTAGCAGTCTTTTAACTATCAAACCCGCAGGCGTCTGCATATAATCTTTTATGGCCGTTAATCTAGAGATATCAAGCTTCAAAACAATACTACTTTCGATGTTAGAATTCATTGGGAACATAACTAGAAGTTTAAGTAAACAAAATATTCTAATCCTGTTTGTATGACTTTTTGTTACCTCGTAGACCTATTATTATAAATATACTTTTAATGAAAAAGTTATACTTTGTATATAAAATGAAACAACATACCTGATTCTTTAAGCTCCATATTAATAATAATCACTAAAATCACTATCGCCTCAGGAATTCACTACTAATGACGTTCACTTAATGAGCCTTTGATAAGAGAGCGCGTACAAACGGGAGTTGCGTTAACTTTCAAGGATTGTTAGAGAATGAAAGTAATTAGTTATGCCGGATCTATTTACACCTGATAAAAGTACACTTATTAGCTAATAATATTCAGTCATTGGAAACCAAAAAATACCACATCGGTTTTTTTGAGTTATGGCCTAAGGCCAGCCCACCGTGCATTGTGAAGATTGTAAGGTGACAATTCGCCGTACATTGCTGGTGCAAAAAGTAATTCACACTAGGCACCGTTGTTAAATTTAATATCGATCGAGTGTCTGGTTCACATCCGACCATATGAAAGCATTTTTGCCCGAGCTGAAATGGAGACCGTCACTTCGCTTCGGCCAGTTAATTAGATTTTCCATAACAACCTAACATATACATACAGGCCAATTCGAACGTGCACCTGACATCAAACCGATATTTTAATCATATCAGTACATTCGCGCGGGCGTCTCGCTCGTACTAATACGAGTACCTTACACCTACGGAAACAGACACGTCAGAGCGAAGTGAACGCGCGAATGGCAGCTAACCGACATGATTCCAATATCAATCAAATAACAGTTTAATGTCAGGTGCACGTTAGGGTTGGCCTGATAGACCACTTACTTAAAATTAGATAATTGGTATCTGTTCCAAAGTCAATATTAAGTCAAGACTCAGTACGGGAAAATTCTTAAAATAAAGTACAAAGTATTATTGCAACAATAAGTACAAAGTAACACGAAATTGTTTCAAGAATTTCTAGACTGGAATGCTTAATGGAAACATGGAGCTATTTTATGTCCTCCCTTTTATTTGTACCTACGAGCTGCACCTACCTATTTGATTCTTAAAAGAATGGCATGGTGCCCTTATGCTTTTAAAAAGTAGCTAGGATCTTACTTACGTAATTTTGTTTAAAAGCTATCTATTTTCGTTGACTTTTTGTATACCTAATACGTAATATAATATCTATTTTGTACCGTAAAATGTGCCTGCTTTTTAATTACCTGTTACACAATTACTACTGGGTAATTGTGTAAGAGGTTTTATTTATACATTAAAACTATATCACAACCTCATTTAAGGATTACAATATGACAGTAGTGTGATGGTCTACTTTAATTCGGCATAAGTATTTATTTTGCAGATAACTTTTCTAATAGGTATATCTTTTATAGTAAGTTCACAACGAAATTCTTTAAAATAAAACTAAAAAGCAAGTAACTTTACTACAATTTTATGTTTCCCCGATCTTTATAGTTTAGCAACAAAATACAACTCATGAAACTTTAGGACCGAGATCAGGAAAAATCTTATTTAGGTCTCGTCTCATACACGGAGAACGCCGAGATTTTCTAAAAATCTTAATACACAGCTACATCGGTCCTAATCACTCTGTTTTATTTATCTTGATTGGACTTCCGATATTCCCAAACGTTCCTTTACGATATTCAGTATCGTGTCATCTTTAAAGTCATTAAAAGTTTCCACCAGGTGTGCACACACATCACCCTTGACACTTCCCCGCAACATGTTGCCCTAGCGCGCAGCGGCGTAAACTTGAGCGTAGTACGTGCAAACTTTCTCATAATGTTTTATTAATATTCAAAAGGAAAGCTATAAATAAAACGACGCCGTAAATTTTGTTAATTTATTGTGTTAGAACAACTTGTTCCATACAAGAGCCTTTTCAATTATTATTTACAATCTCGTTATAGGAAAAGAGTCATGATACCAGCTCAGTAATATTTTAGAATGTATAGTGATACAGGCTAGCTATTTCTAACAGTCATGTCCGTTACAGTTTTACAGTTCGTAGTAAAGCAATGCGCTCAATACAAATTAATATTAAAGTATACTTAGATTTAAAACAAATTAAATCTTGTCGTGCTCCAAATCCAGTAAGGAGATTGTTGTCCAATTGTATTGTATATATATAAGACATTTGTTCTATCACCGTGTCAAAAAAATATTCGTACACAAAACACATAGATACCTGATAGATACCCTAGTCCTAAGAGCCGTCAAAACTTTTTTGTTATCATTATTTTTAGTCCGTCAATCACGCAGATATTTTTTTCGTAGATAGTGTACCTACTACAGTAACTATCACAAGTGATTCACTGGAACAATAAACCTTTAAAATCGTACGTTCCCGTACAAAATAAAGGCAATTCAGGAAAGTAGTACAAGAGCTCTTTCCCGCGGTTCCACCCGAAAACAATTGGAAATACGAATAAAAGAACTTCGAAGTGATTTCCTGAAGCTAAAAATATTCGGACTTCGCATCCGAACTTTTCTACTGGAAACGGTCAATAAAAACTGTAGGCGTAGTTAGAGACGAGTATACAATTAAGACTTTTAATTTTCACGCAAAGTTAATTTCCTCTTTATTAGGTACCTATATGCGCTCAAAAATAATCAAGTATAAAATTAGTTTTAAGCGAAATTAACCGTAATTTTCAGTTCTGAATTCATGGTTCTAAAAACATTAATAGTTACTCTTAAAAATATAAAAGTTAAAATATATTTAGATTCTATACTATAAATTTGCGTGTTACACACATTCCTGATCGTGGAACCAATGAAACATCAGCAAATAAATTAAAATTACACATATTACTACTTCATAGCAACATAATAAATACCATCTTAAAACCCATAAAATGTTTATATAGGTAACACCAAGATCCCATCTGGAGCTTTGCGACGTTGACATTAAGAGAAGGCCGTATAAAATATATGGATCTCGGATTACGCTAATGGAACAATGATAGGAACCTTCGGAAACTACCTCCCTTTAATGTTTACTCGTCTCTAACATTGTTTATTGCGTAAAAAAAGTTTATAACGAAGCTAGCAATTCGGCCGTGGTCATCGAAGGTAGGTACGTGAAAAAAAATGTACGCGAAATGATACTTTTTCCAGGTTATTGTGTTCCTAAAGGTGGGTTTGTTTTATGCTATGTCTTATTCATCTCGACTTCACATAATTATATTTTTTATCAGTAGGTATGTTAAAGAGTACCTAGTGAGTGAGTGATGTATCAAAAGTCTCAATTATAACCCTAGCCTAGAAAAGCAGAACACTTGTACTTTTAGTTTACATAACATGCGTTTTATAATCAATGCTGTATGCAATCTTATTATATAAAAGTCATTAAGAGACAATGGGACAGGGTGTTTAAAAAATTGCGGTTACAATAATTAATCAAAACATAATTTCCATTATTTTATATTTAAAACAACTGGTATCGGACTTTTTTTAATTCTGTTAACACCTACTGCCTTAAACTATTTATTAACATAAAATGCAGGCATATTAAAATTGGTCCACAAAAAGTAGAATATTTTGTCGCTAATTACATATTTTCGTAGTCTAATGGCACCAATACATGTTTTCATGACTCATTCTTTCAGTCTTATTAATAATAACATAATTGACTAATTTTATAATTCTCAATAATATCAAGCGGTCCGTTACGAATGATTAATGTAGGTAATTAATATTAGAATACTTAATATTTTATTTGATTATCAGGGCTCGAACATTTAGTGACGATGACGTCAAACAACACACAGGATGATTTCAAATAGTATTTTCATTGAAAACTACCACTTAACAATATCTTTAATTAAACGATATCGCAACTTGAAATGAGCAGTAATAGGTAGTTAGGTACGTAACGTCTTTGACTGAAATTAATTAAGGTTATCCATAAATTGTCGTTGTGATTGTTTAATTGTTGTGAAATCAATTATTATGTTGTATTTATTTTTAATACTTTATTAATCATCATGGGCCATTACACTCATCGGCTGTCTTATTTCTCGCTTCCAGCACGCGCGCACAATATCGCCACAAGTGTAATGACCAACATAGCATAGCACACTTGTATCATGAATACCTACTGTTTTTTATGTACCATCACGCTCCGTGATTGTTGCGCCATTTAGGGTCCTAGCTAAATTGGTTGTTCAATACTTCATCATCATCATCATCATCATCTCAGCCATAAGACGTCCACTGCTGAACATAAGCCTCCCCCTTGGACCTCCATACGTTCAATACTTACGCTATAGAATTTCCAATTTAGCAAAAACCCTGAATGGCATAACAATCCCGAGTGGTGACTGACCTACCACATCATCCTGTGTGCAAAACGACGTCATTTTAACGTCATCCGCACTTAAATTTCGAACTCCGGACATTATATTTAATTAGGACAATGGATATTTATGAAGCAGAGCAAGCTTAAAATTATACATACAGTCTTCGATTGAGTGCAATAATCTTACAATTAATATGTCTTAAATAACTATAAACTTGACTAAACTATGTTAAAATTTCTGTTTGTCGTTCCGTAAAATATGGAATTAAATCATAGCTATTTAGGCCTTTTTATAACACATTTTATGTATTTAGAAATTTTTATGTTATTTCTACTCAGAATCAAGAGCTCTTTCTATCCTGATAGGAGAAAAAAATGGTCCCAAAATGTCCATACATTTTCGTTCCTTCCGTTCCGTAAAGGGGCCCACTGATTACCAGTCCGCCTGCAGTCTCTGGCCTTATCGGGCGGCCTGCCGTCCTAGACCAATAACGTCCACAAACATAAGCGATTATTGCCGGCCGGCAATGGTCTGCTGCCACCTCTGCGACTACAGACGAGTCGTCAGTTTCCCACCGTACGGCCGTCCGCCGGCAATAGTCTGATATAATTTTGACAGGTCCCTACAAATTGACAGTTCGCCGGACGATATCAGCCTGTCAGTTGATCGCAAAAGGCCACACATTAACAGTTCTACTTCAGATTTTGGACTGACGGCTATTCGAACTACGGCTCGTCGATTCCGGTCAGCGTCGACAGATATCTGCCGGACAGTCCGTGGCCTGCAGTCCAATTTACACACACATTATCAGATAGCCGGCCAGTGGCCTGTTGGCCGTCATCTGCTGTCAGTCGAGAGCCTTACCGTTTATAAATGAAAAATGGTAACGGAATGGAAATACGAACACATTTTTTTCTTTTTAATTCTGAGTAGGATATTCCAGTAACTCTTAGTTAACTTCGAGAAATGGGCCAGTGGATAATGCCATTATCAAAACTACTTTTTTAGTTTCAATACAATAGTGACGTTTCAAGATAAACCCATTTTTTACGGCACGACACCTTTTTTATCTACTATCGATGAATGTGTCAATTTAAAATGTATAGAACAAAGATATGCTTAAATCAAGTTAGAACTTGATAATAAATTCGAATACAAAATTAATAGTCAGTTTACATCCATAAATGCCAAAGTTAATCACAACCTTACGTAGAAAATAAATAATATAATTAAAAATAAAGAATAACGTAAAAATGTACAAATAAAACTAAATAAGTTCGTCGTAACAGATCATTAAACCGAATTGGGGTTCGTCAAATAAAATTATAAAACAAAATTTATTGCCAACAAACTTTTAAGTACTTTGCCATAACTTCTCCAATTCCATGTAGCTTCAATTATGAGATTTATGTGTTAAAGAGATTCACTACAGATCGATTCAAGATTTATTCATAAAAGTTCAGCTCTGAAATGAATAAATTAAAAAGATTTTGCAAACAACGAAGCCTAATCGAATAACGCCTTAACGTTGAATTCAGTTCAGCCGTAAGAGCGTTTTCACATTGTCCGATCCGATATGAGTTGTCCGATCCGATATGAGTTGTCGGATAGCCAGTGGAAAAAAAACAGCAGCTAGAAACTGGCGGTGCTGTCATTTTATTTTTGTATGGTAAAAAAAATCTTCTATTTTAGTAGGTATATAATTATATTGCATGTATAGTATAGTATACATAGCTACAATAAAATAGACGCTTTATTTTGAAAAATAATTAATCATTGAATAAATATAAAAAGGCATTTTTTTTACCTCTGACAGACGGCCAGCAGACTTAATAACAGAGTTCTACAACCTTCATGTACGGAACCCTAAAAATCATTGCTAACCGACTTGCAAAGTTCGACGATAGCATTATACTTTTATTAGGTACTTATGGAACTTAAACACTTTCCTGGTAATGTTCCAATTGCAAAGCGAACGCCGGTGAGCCGAGCGCTCAGTGGCCTACCACGAACACCGAAACTTGCGAACTGCGGGCATCTTTCTCTTTTACTCCAACTTAGGCGTGATTAGAGTGATAGAGAACCCGCATTTGCAAACTTCGGTGTTCGCGACAAGCCCTCAGAAGCCTATATAACCTGTCGCGTTGAACGATGATCCCTATGAAAGTTCCTTTAAATCTCTTTTGCTTACGCTTACTTTAAAAAATAATTAAAGAAATCTGTTTTTAAATAGTATTACATTTCTAAATAAATGACAGCTACTTCATATAAAAATTTGCAAGGGCAGAATACAATCAAAACTTTATTTGGTAAAAGTTGTCCCTATAGAAAAATAAATACGAAAACATGTCTAATTTTCATTTGGGAGGGGAGGGACCTGACAAGTAATATTTTAAACAGACGTATATTTTCAGGGTTATTGAGATAAAACGTAAAATAAATTACCATATTATCTTTTTTCCCCTTCTAATTTCCTGGCTTTACCCCTCTTAAGTATAAGTATTTTTTAAGCGTAGTTTACACATTGGATTATTTTTAAATTTACTGATTCTGCTCTAGCTCATTTTATACTGGTCGGTTTGCATTCGACAAGAATAATTCCCCTCAACATAGTTCCCAACTCGTATAGTAAACTCAAACTTCAGCGTTTCATAGCTCTTGCGGAACAAACTCATTTCTTGTTCTTGCTAATAGTTAGTATGAGGCATAAAGCGGTCATTATATCCCGAGACCAGTGTAGACACGGCTTTGTCTTAAGGCAAGGATCTTCCAAACTTTGCTATTAAAACATTCACTGCCAAAAAGCCGCTGCGTGGGTTCATTTTGTATTGGAAATGGGGCGCTTGGCACTGAAAGTGTTAAATATTATACCTACGTCTCGCGTAATGATGACATACGTCCATTTTTATATGGAGTAGCTGTCATGTAAAATGTTTGTAGCCATTTTTTTGGACGATTAGCACATCACTCTCAATTGAGTTATAATTGAAAAATATGATCAAAACATATTTCTCCAATTATTTTTCAAATTCAGTCTAACCAAAAGTAATTTGACGGAACTGTCATAGCGACCATCATTTTAACCATTTTTCAAAGCGGTTTCATACAAAAAAAAAACAAAAGAAAATTTAGCTGATGGCTAAGTTTTTCAAACGTTTGATTGTTTGTACAATGATTTGTAGCTGAACTGAAACATATCTTTTCGCATAAACTTTTGGAAAAACCTGCCCTTAAAAAATAACAGGCCCAACGACTACAAGTTTTGCGATTTTCAAAAATTAATTAAACTTTAACCTCCATTTACTTCTTGAATATTTCGATTAACGAACATCTACATCAGATCTTTGACATATTATTTAACTCAACACTGGGCCGATTTTTATTTTGCTTCATTTTGATTTGAAGAGCACTTCATTCTGAGAGAAATACCTAAATACGAAATCATAACATGTAGTGAAAGATGCGTGTAATTCTCCGTTGCGTTACAAAAATATCATACTTTTTCGTAACTCAGTGGAAGATTTTTTGGGACAAACGGTAAAATTGCGCTTATATTGTACAGAATAGGGAACTCTATCTATCTGCCAAATTTTACCGAAACTTGAGGAAAAAAAATTGGACAGCAGAATAAAAATCGGCCTTACTACTGAATTAGCTTATGAACGAAATATTCTTATATTAACTGCATTGTTATTGTAAATAATAAGCGTTTGTTTCGTAAACTCCATACCTAGTCATAGTCAAAACTAAACGAAAATCTTATTCAGACAGTCGTGGCCTAAGGTAAACATTTATAAATAAAAATAATTTTGTACTCTCTCAAGTCCGAATACGAAACAATATGGCTAGTTTGATAACTTTGATATCACATATCAAAGCCTACCACTCAAGAATTCTACCGTGCATGTATAATAATAAAGTCTAGTTTCGATTACACGTAAAATTGTCGTAATGCGAAAATATGTAGTGTGTCTGGCCTTCACATTGGGGCCTGTTTACACATTGATTGCCTAGTCTTTATTGCGAGTTCATTCATTTGCTACTTGCGTTTAGTGGCAATTGTATGAATTCGCATGTTTAGTGTTAAACAATGTGTAAAAAGTCCCCAATGTGAAGGCAGAGGCCACTTACCTGTATTGACCTGTAATGTTTTCCTCTGGAGCTACAGTCATAAGAAATAGGAATAAAGTCTATATCAGCTAGTGTACCTACCAAAAACAGTAAAAAGCTCGCTGCTCTCTGAACAGTGATAAGAATTTTCAAATTTCGACCCTGCGTATAAAGTAATAAAGTCCAATTCTAATCACATGTAATGCAGCAGTTTCGTTCTCCCAAGTACTTAGTAGATAGATGCTGCTTTCCAAACTTGGACTCTGCGTGTATAATAATAAAGTCGAAAATCACACGTATTGTCGCGAGCCGTTCTTCCGCGTCCGAGGCAGGGTGTCGTCAGCGCCAGCCGTGTTGCCGCAGTTGTTGTTGTGCAGGAACGACATCTCCACGCTTCCGTCGCCGCTCTGGAAATTAAAACAAGTTAGTGCTGTCTCATCATAATAAATGTTACACACCGCCTAAATACGCTGATGAAGCTCTCACATTTTTTTATTAATAAGAACCAGATGTCTTAATAAATATATCCATACAAAACCAAAAACTACCTATACCTTGCAACTAAAATAACTATAACTATGAACTGACCTCAGCGTGCATAGGGTTGGCGGTAATGGTGATCACCTTGCCGGCACCTTGGCTGGTATGTAGCCTTTGGCACCCCCGGGCCCCGCTCTCCGGACCGGAGCCCTTCTCTTCTGAAAACAGCTATAACTATGAACTGACCTCAGCGTGCATCGGGTTGGCGGTGATGGTGATGGGCACCTTGGCCGGTATATACCCGTTGGCACCCCCGCAATCCGGACTGGAGCCTTTCTCTTCTGAAAACAGATAACTATGAACTGACCTCAGCGTGCATCGGGTTGGCGGTGATGGTGATGGGCACCTTTGCCGGTAAGTAGCCGTTGGCACCCCCGCTCTCCGGACCGGAGCCTTTCTCTTCTGAAAACAGATAACTATAACTATGAACTGACCTCAGCGTGCATCGGGTTGGCGGTGATGGTGATGGGCACCTTTGCCGGTAAGTAGCCGTTGGCACCCCCGCTCTCCGGACCGGAGCCTTTCTCTTCTGAAAACAAATTACTATAATTATGACACTATAACATTTCTGAAATAGGCACCTAGATTTTAGCGACCTTTCAAGTCTAAGTTAGCCAAAACAATGTTAATTATGTTTGAATATAAAGACATAACAAGTGCCTCGAGCATTCGACCTTTCGGATAATTACGAGGAAACCCATGTACAGAAATTCAGTATTTACAGATTTAATACACGGACTTAGGTCAAGTACAAAAGGTAATTTCTTTTGATGTTGTTGAAGGCCGACTTTGTTGTATATTAAATTTGTAAAACAAAACATGTTATTCCGATCGGATGTCGGAATACGACTACAAAGAATAAAATGTAAAAAAGTGCCTTTTATATTTTTTTAACATTTATTTATTGTTTGTTGTTCATAAATAAAAGGATATAATGCCATAGGGCATTTCCTAGTAGCTATTTTTCTCCGGTTCATTCGATATCGGTTCGGATTCGGAAAGTATCAAGACGCTCTTAAAGTACTTACTGTTGGCAGGTGGTCGTCTCGCCCTCCGACACAGGAGTAAGGTCACCACCAGGATGACGAGGAGCGCCGTGGCGCCGATGGCGCCCCCGGCCGTCACCAGCGCCGCGGGCGCCTGGCCCTTCGGCTCTTCGGGCGGCGGCTCCGGGGTCGAGCTCGGGGTGGTCGGGTTCGGCAGGGTTTTTGCGACCTGGACAAATTAAGTGGTCAATGAACGAATGAATGAACTAATGGATGAATGAACAAAGCGAAGTATTAGGGTCAACTTGGGGTGCACTCATGTTTCTTTATGGGAGGAGGCAAACGAGCAAAGGAATCGCCTGATGGTAAGCAATAACCGTCGCTCATAGACACCCGCAACACCATAAGGGTTTCGAGTGCGTTGCCGGTCTTTACGGTGGGAATTTAACTCTAAGGTCTGTTAGTAAAGTATGTATAACTTTAAGATTTGTTAGTAAAGTATGTTTAAGTGTACTTACATAAAATCACCGAAAACCGCTTAAGATGGTACGCATATTTTAAAAGACGCAACAATGAGCACGTCGTACAAATCGCGCTAAATCTACCGGAACATAATAGTGGCAAAGGCCGCGAACTATCCTCCTAGTGGTCCAAAATAACGGGAGACCTCAAGCAAGTCCATATGTCAGAATGAACAACCCAAGATAGAACATCTTGACGCAGATAAGTGAGGAGGCCAGACCCTAAATAATGGGAAAAGGGATGGAAGAAGAAGAAGTATAAGAGTAGGTACTTACAAGTATTTTGCTAAACTCCGATGGCGCTTGAGCAGTATAACTCTGCAGCTTCCACTCATAAGCCGTGTCGGCCGCCAGATGACCAAGGATCGCGACGCGAGTGGCGCCCCCCTCCACGGTCACCTTCTCGTATTTCCCCGCGGAGGACACCGCGCGGTAGTACACGTAGAAACCTTCCGCTTCCACGCCACCGCCGCTCGACCACTGCGACACGGAATTAAGGTTTTGCAATGCCGATCTGATCTGGACTGAGGCCAAAAGCCTTACATTTTAGAGACACCCCACACTAGCGTCTCCCGAGCGACGGCGTCTAGTCAACTCTATGGCTGCTGCTCGACGCAACGGTGGCGCAACTGCGCAGCGACGCCATTTTCCATAGCGCTGACTAGACACCGACGCTCAAAAGACGCTAGTGTAGGGTGACCCTTACAATTACTGTATTAAAGCAACACACGGTTGACCGATGACCGCAGGCTTATGTGTTTTTCGGGTGACACAATAATGGATCTTACCGTCCAGTTAAGCCTCACACTGCTCGAAGATACGGGCTCCGCCGCAATGAGGTCCGGGGCTCGCGGGCCCTCGATCCCTCCCCTCTGCAGGTAGAAGCGGGGGCTGCTCCGACCCTGGGTATTGTCCTGGTTTGAGTATACGGCTGCTATGCGGAATCTGTAAAGAAAGGAGAATTTTCACAAGAATTTTTGTCAAGTAGAGCGGTAATGTCAGTGTGCAGTGTGCCACGCGGCGCGTTGCTCGTGTTCGACACTTACTTGTAGTATCTGTCCGGTACCAGTCCGTCCACTTCGAAGGAGTGTATGTAGGGCGGTATGTCGGAGTTGGCAGTGTGCCACGGCCCGCTGCTCGAGTTCGACACTTACTTGTAGTATCTGTCCGGTACCAGTCCGTCCACTTCGAAGGAGTGTATGTAGGGCGGTATGTCGGAGTTGGCAGTGTGCAACGGCCCGCTGCTCGAGTTCGACACTTACTTGTAGTATCTGTCCGGTACCAGTCCGTCCACTTCGAAGGAGTGTATGTAGGGCGGTATGTCGGAGTTGGCAGTGTGCCACGGCCCGCTGTTCGAGTTCGACACTTACTTGTAGTATCTGTCCGGCACTAGTCCATCCACTTCGAAGGAGTGTATGTAGGGTGGTATGTCGGAGTTCGCAGTGTGCCACGGCCCGCTGCTCGAGTTCGTCACTTCCCGGTATTGGACCTAAGAGGTAACATTAACATTCAATAATTAAATTAAATGAAGTAATAATGAAGTCTATTTCAACTCTCTATTTATGACTAAGTCTCTACTATTTTTTGTCATACATAATATTAATAATGGCATTCCGAGTATCTTCTACTATGTAAGTATATTTGGAATCCCAGGGAAAACAACCATGTGACTTAATAACTCTTCCAACTTGTGTCGAAATCTACTCTATCGAGAGACTGGTTATATTATACATTAACGTGATAGAGGTACAAGTCCACAGTAAACAGGACAGCCAACATCAGAACACAGCTCAGACCCTGTCAATGTTTAACTATTACAAACAAAGGCCTTTATCCCGACTCTAGCCGGTTTGTAGGCTGAGGCACTGAGTGCTAAAGGTATCACGGGATATAGCCTAGATTTGATTGGTTGTAATACGTGTAATGTAATGACAATCAAATGACTGACTGAAAACTCCTGACATAGCGAATAGAAAACGATCTTTTAGGCATATCACAGTAGCTGTCAATATTGTGAAAATTAGATTCAGAAACATGTTAGGTACTTTTTTGATGATCAAAACTGACTCTTATCACCGAGCAAGACTGGGATCTCTTCCAGTTAACCGTTCCAATAAAGTTTGGCAATGTCATCATTAATGTTAAATTTCTATAAAAATATGACTGTATGGTGACGTTTAGGGTGTATAATGAGTATAATGACACTTCATTCAAATCGGTGCAAAGTTATCTCATACGGACCCTAGTTACTTTCAAGATTATATGAGTTTTACCTTAAAGATCCGTATGGGCATCCCAGAGCTGGAGTTGGACCATGACACCATGACGCTCTCATCCGACATACGGGTCACGGTCGGACGCGAAGGCGGCACCATTTCTGTAAACAAACAATAGATTATAATGCTCGGCATATAAATTCGGCTTTATACTCTTATACTCACTTCTTCAGAGAACTTCTAGGGCCACCCCGCACACCAGACGCTAGGTCTTTTGAGCGTCGGCGTCTAGTCTAGTCTAGTCATCGGTTTGAAAAATGGCGTCACTGCGCAGTTGCGCCAACGTTGCGTCGAGCAGCCATATTAGAGTTGACTAGACGCCGACGCTCGGGAGACGCTAGTGTGGGGTGGCTCTAATCTGCAGGGAACTTACTTGCTTTTTTCTTAGGGTTCTTCCGATTGTTGTGTTTGTTTTTTGGCTGCTGGTAAGCGATATGTGCTGCCTTCGCGCTGTCTGCAGAATATTCCTGTATAAAACAAAACGTTATTAGTAAGTAAGGAGCCATAGGCAAAAGGACCAAATGTCAGGTACTTCTATATACAACTTCTGACTAACTCTCAGTGGACTTCAGTCCCCAGTCCCCACTGTCGCCAGGCACAACACCCGCTTGGAGAGAGTAGGTAGGTACTCTCTATTGGCCCTCTCTTTACTTTCTACATTGGTGACCTTCCGACATTAGACAGCCGACAACCTTGTTTCGCTCAGAGGAGTCAGGGGCTCACCTGTGAGATCTGAACCGGCACGACGGTGAGCAGCGCCGCGTCGTGCGCGCAGCCGAGCGCGTTGCACGCGAAGCACTGCAGCGCGCCCGCGTGCTTTTTCTCTACGCGCGCGAATCGTAGCTCCGATCCTGCATAATCCGACAAATAATAATGTTTTTTGATTGGCTGATTTTTATCTTGTGGATTTTTTGTTTTCGTCGTGGGCGGAATAAATATGAAATCACAACTTGTTCCAAAAAAAAAAGTAATTTTCCGTTGAGTTACGAAACTATCATACTTTATTGTAACCCAGAGGAAGATATTTTAACATATTCAGTGAAATTGCGCTTACATTTTACAGAATATGGAACTCTAACTATTCGCCAAATCCTATCAGAAACTGACGAAAAAAAATTTAAGACAAAATAAAAATCAACACTATTTATTGACACCGGAAAAGCGAAATATTTCAAAACAGAAAATTCAAAAAGTGAAATTTGAGCGTTGCGCAAAAGCTAGGGTAAGTATAGTAACTTAAAATTAGAACTAACATGCACGAACTTACCTTGCGCCTTGATTCCTTTGCCAGTGACAGGTTCAGCGTTTAACATCCAATGCACCTGCGGCGGAGGCTGGCCGAGCGGCGTGCCGCACGCCACGCGGGCTGGCGTGCCTTCGCTGGCGTTCACGCCGTACGCCACGCCTTCCCAATATGGCGGCTGGAGGGCCAGCACACGCCAGGAGCGGCGGATGGCGTTGCCGTTCACAGAGCAGGAGTATATGCCCTGGGAAGACAATGAGAGAAATCGTAGCTACGTATTATTGGTGCCATTTTAAATTTGGATATGATGAAGATTTGAAAGAGTAGACTCCAGGGTGGCTATAACGGACAAATAATTAAGTACATCTAAAAATCTTTTGCGATGAGCAGCTCATACTCCTTTATTACAGAAGAGCAAGCGTGTACACTTTTTACGGTGTTTTAAAAGTGAAACTTGTTGCCATTGCCTTTGAGTTGAATTTCTAATGACAAATTACCTCGTCTTCGGCAGTGAAAGGATGTACCACCAGATCGTGGTCATGTCGAAAACCGTTCCTTTTCTCCGTGCCTCTGTACCACGTGACTTGAGGCAGCGGGGTGCCCACGGCCCCGCACCAGAGGCGCAGCGCTCCGTTCGGCCGCACGGGCACCGTCAGGACTCCATCGGTGACCTCGCCGACGTAGTCTTCTGATTCTAGGAACCTGTTGAAGAATTGATTGAGTGATTTATGTGGTACAGACTCTTGATTCGTCGTGGTTACTTGACCAAACCTTTGATATTTGACCTATGTATCATACTTGAAGCCGCCATTGCCCTCATGCTGAAGCTTTAGATACGTTCTTTCCGGGAGATCAACGTGCTCGCCGCTCAGGTTATTGGTGAACATATGATCATCAGCAACACTCTTAACTTTCTTATTTTAACTATCGGTGGACTTCACATATGTCTTCGCAATAAGCTTGACGTGTCCGTCCCGCCTAATAGGAAGTTCTACCATGGAATATATCGCAAGTACCTGAATCCTCCATTGCCCTCGTGCTGCACCCTCAAGTACGTCCGCTCCGGGAGATCAACGCGCTCGTCGCTCAGGTTGTTGGTCGCTGTGCAGCCGTAAGTCCCACTGTCGGCCGTCGTCGTGTTGTGGATGATGAGGACGCCGTGCGGCGTTTCCACTGGCTGTCTCACTCCCTGCAAAGTTATTGATTTATTGAACTAGATTTAGATACTAAACACAATTTTTTTTATCATACCTTAACTGTCAGTCCAAAATCAGGTCACCTCGTTGTCCGTCCTCAAGTTTACTTCCGCTATCTATAGACTGAGAGAGAGTCCGGTTTTAGACAATGGTTCGGAGTCGGTCCAGCGACTAGAACCGGGCGCCGGTTAGTCCAAAGATCTACAGATCCCGATGTTAGATATTCTCCATCAATCTAAAGATTGCAACAAGTGGGGAAGCCTGTTACAACGCTTTCGTCGTAAGCACGATCCTCAGCAGTGAGTGATGGACCAAAAACCTCCATTCTTCCTTCTACCAGGATAATTTTCCCTCACCTTGACTTCCTTCCACCAGGTCAACTCCGCCGGCGGCTCGGAGATCGGCTCCTTGCAGTGCAGCACCACGGTGTT
The DNA here is from genome assembly GCF_910591565.1 of Cydia splendana. NCBI lineage: Eukaryota > Metazoa > Arthropoda > Insecta > Lepidoptera > Tortricidae > Cydia > Cydia splendana. The sequence goes on from NC_085973.1 coordinate 19,159,347, forward strand.
GTGCAGCGGGGCCGTGATGACTCTGGTCTCGCCGGTGTTCCGGCTGAGGTCTATCCGCGCGATGGTCAGCCGCGCCGGGTCCGAGGCGAGGCTGATGGCGCCGTACCAGACTACGCACTGGAAAAATATGGCATTATTAATAAGTTTTTGTCAAAAAAGCTGTCGTTTATCGCTAACTGTACTTAAATCAGCTCCATATCATAATAATCTTGCATTGTCATCCAATTTACATATGTATGCAAATTTTCAATGTCGTAGGAAACCGGGAAGTGGGTCAAATTTAACTTGCAAGGTTTGACCCGTATTGTTACAAACACATATAACATTGCAAGTTAAATAAAAGCTTGTAAAATTAAAGCGTTCAAATCAACGTAAAATGCAGCATACTTATATTTTGATCGTAAATAGATTCAGGGTTTCACAGCCACATTTATTATTGAATATTTACAACGAACACAATTTCCGCAATAAGACGAGGGTCGGTTATGTTAACAGATTGGATAGGCTTCGATTTCCGGTCGTGTCGTTTACGCCGTTTACAATATACTCGTATAATTTATAGATATTTAAGGTCAATGCGGCCAAATAAGTCTGCGGGAAATTCCGTACACGAGCGCTTTTTTTTAAACAATAGTATTACACGATTTTTAACTTCATAGACAAAGCATCGGTGGTTTTTTAGCTTCAATGCTTCAGCAGTCAAAAGAATAAGGGCTCTATTTCCTACGGTTGAAAAAGAAGAAAAATATGATAGAGTTAGACCAAGTAAAGTTTGCAGCGATTTTGATAGCCCACGCAGTGCAAATGTTATTTATGCCAAACTTCTATGAAATGATGACGTTTAATAACACCTGCACTGCGTGGGCTATCAAAATCGATGCATACTTTTCTTGGTCGAACTCTACGTCGTACGTCGTACCTAATTTCCCGCAGACAGATTTGGCCGCATTGACCGGCGGCCAAAGCGGGGCAGTTCTAGCGTGAGTCATCCTTAACCGGAAAATATATTCCTTCAGCAGTTAGGTAGGAAATGCCATTACCAGAGCAATTACATAGTTGACGGTTTTGCCAAAAATAACCATTTGTAATTTCCGCTCGAGCGATGTCTTCTGGTATTTGGCAGCTAAATGACAGCTAGCTCAAGAAATTCCGCTTTACCTTCCTTCGTACCGTACCGGTATTCGATTACGTCTATCGAAACTTCGTGACGTGACGTGAGACGACCGAGTACGGATAATTATACCTTATGTCTACATACAGTCACCATCAGATATATCGGAGCGGCCAATGTGCTCAAATATCTGAACACGCACTCTAACGCCTTGACATCAGAGGTGTGTTCAGATATTTGTGAGCACTTTGGCCGCTCCGATATATCTGATGGCGACTGTCATGACACTCATGACAGAGTGCTGCCGTGTCACGCCTAACTCCGTTAACTAGAGTTACATGAGTTACAGATAACCAGTCTAAATCGTCTTAAAAACCATTAAAGATATACCTTCTAAAAGAAAATTTTTAAAATCTTCATAATTTACTGAGAAAAGCATATGACTAACTCATGTAACTTCATTTTTTTGCCGATGGCAGTTGCATGACTGACACAACCAAAATATCACCATCGTTTCTTAAGTTGCCGGAGTTAGGCATGACTGTCCGAGCGCTTGGTTTATACGACAACAATATTGGTCAAGTAATACGTGTCACGTTTGATCACGCGTATGTCATGTAACTTGACTTACATGACTTCGCGTGACCACTATAGTATGGAAGAGTTGATCATGCGGAACCATTTAATTCGAATAAAATGAAAACTATTCAATTATGCGAAAAAAAAATTAAAGGGCCTATTCTGTGACCATATTTCCTACATGTAGATCAGAAAAAATAAAAAAAATACGATGACCCGTCAACGATAACAGCATTTGAACTTTAAACGTAATTATCTCGAAACTCAACTTTTAAAGTTACATGAGATGCGCGTGACACGGCGCATCACTGTGATGCGCTACTGTCTTTACGTCAAGCTCTCTGGCAACCCCAAATTGAGTTTTGACATTTTTGTTACATGTGAATTTAGTACCTACACAATTGGTACTTAATTAGTACTTGTTTGAAAAAAAAAATTACCTCAGTAGATACCCGTACAAGCCATAATGAAGTCGGGGTGACTAAAGAGCATCTCTCCAGCAACTCTTGCAAATCAATTATTAATACTTACAGGCAAACATCCTCCTGCTTAATACTTCGCCTACTTGAGGTGCCCAAGATAAAGGATGACTCACGCTAGACCGGGCCATGCCCGGGCCGAGGCGTCCGACATGTCATTTTCTATGACGGCTGACGGTGTTTACGTGATGCTTTTCATAGAAAACGAAGCTCCGGCCCGGCCACGGCCCGGTCTAACGTGAGTCATCCTTAACTCTTATCTTCCTCTTCTTATCATTCTATTGCCTGCACCAATACTGCTGCATCGAGCCTGGCGGTTTTTTGCCAAGTTTTAGAGCGCAGTAGTGTTCCGGACGCAATCAGTCCTTTTACACCTAAAATGCTGTGCTCGCTTTCTTACTCGGTACAAAACTTTTCCAACTCCCTTCTCCTGTAACTGAAACCTAACATACCTGGTACAGGGCGTTTTCCGCCCCGTCTTTAATATCCACCAGCAGCCTGGTGGTGATCTTGTCCCGGTCGCTGCTGCCCTCGGCATCGATCCACGTCTCCCCGGCCCGGTCGGGCCGCCACCGCCACGCCAGCCGCTCGCCTGGCACGTTCACTGCGCATTCGAATGTCACCTACAACACAAAGAAAGAGGCAAAATTATGTTATATATGTAATTTCCATTACCTACATCTAGACGAACATTATGCCATTCATGACCTAACGTGACGTGCATAAAAATATGTAATAAATAAAATATCACAAGAAATCAAATCTATTGGAAATCCCAAATCATTTGAGACCACTTTTGATCAATAGGTATTTATTGGATAAGAGCTTTAATTCACTGCAGATTTTTTTTTATCATATGTACCTACTTCGCTTCAGCGAATTAATTTAATATCTGCGTTTATTTTGCATTAGAAAGTAACTTTAGTTTCCATAAAAAGTGATATTCAATTTTAACGTTATAATTAATAGAGCTAATAATATTTTAGTGATTTAGTTATTAGTTTTACCTAAGTCCCTGTGTACGTGTAATGTACTTTATAAGATTAATAATCCTTATATAAGTTATATATAAGACTAAATTTCTGTGCCCTTACAGGGTCTATATTACTAGTTTATTAATAGCAATAAAGATGTTTGATGTTTGAAATAACTCAATTCCTCGGGCGCGCTCGTAAGTGTGATGTGTGACTTATACCTACTTAATTGAAACAGTCTAAAGATAAAGATAAGATAAAAAATAGTTTATTCAAGTAGGCATATTACAATGCGCTTATATAAATATAAAAAATAAATATAAATATAAATATTATAGGGACATTCTTACACAAATTGACTAAGTCCCACGGTAAGCTCAAGAAAGCTTGTGTTGTGGGTACTCAGACAACGATATATATAATATACGAACGTCAAATAAACCTTTACCGGCTCCAACCGTACACCTCTGCCCCGAGAAGATTTAAATCCCCCCTCAATTGGAGGAGGGTATCCCAATATGGGACCGGCAACAAACTCGGCGGGACACATCTTTTCAAAACATTATTACATCTTATAATTAACATGCATTACGAGTAATTAAGAAAAATACAATTTAAATTACTATAGAATTCATGCAATTATACTCAGTGAGTACATAACTTTATACAAATACGTAGCTCTTTCAGGAAACATATCAAATTCTTACAAAAGGAAAAGAAAATAAAATCAATAAAAGAAATGAGAATACATATTATATGAATCTGACTGATTGTTATGAGATGCTTTCATACAATTTGATGTGCATTCTTACCTGAGCTGAGTCACCTTTAACTCTACACATAATACAATGCTTTTAATTGCTACTTGTCGTTATTACAGTTTCTGGTTTGGACCATGCATGTTTGTCTGTCAAGTAGTCCTCGACTCTGTAATAAGCCTTCAACAACAATGACTAGAGATTGAAAGAGAGAAATTGTCATACGTTATGGATGGAGAGCATTAATTAGGTAATTAATGCTTAGAAATTAACGTTTAGAAAGTGAGAATTATGTACGTGGTACAGTCGACATCAACAGTAACTGATGAAACGACCCTCCAAATACCTATATGCCACCTTGGAATTATTTTCCAAATAGATAATATACGAGTATGTCTCTTCAGTTCGCGTTCTAAAGTATGCGACACAGTCCAATTGTACTACATACATCGACTTGTCTATTTTTACTAAGCTACATATTAGAGAATGGTAAATACTTTTGACGCGTAGTCTGATCCGTTACTTTTGGTGCTGTATACAGTGTATACTACTTACTGTCTCTGCGGGATCACTGCGTTCCTTGTGTCAATCTTGCAATAATAACAATACGTCGTACGATCATTGACATGGGATATTTTATGCAAAATACTGTTCGCATTCTTATGAGAGCCATTGTGAGCGATCACAGGATATTTATCTCTTCCTTCTTACATAGCCTTTAAGGCTCCTTTTTCCATCAGGAAGACATGAAAATTTAGACAAATATGCTACCCTAGTTATATATAGCTTAGGTACTTTACTTACCACATCTCCAACTGGCGCTGTCACAGGCTCAGGAAATTTGGTGAACTTCCATTCCAGTTCTGTAAAGAAAATGAAGAATTAAAAGAAACTGCTGGTTGAAAATTCAGGTGACGTTTTAGTTGGTAGGTATAAAACTACAAAATGGTCAAAAAAAAGTACTAGTTATATCTAGGTACTTTCTTGAGTACCTACTCAATACTGCTCGCACAATACACGGATGACCGACCGAAAAACCCCTAGTTTAATAACATTTCTTCAGTTGGGGATAACTTCCTTAATAATATGTCTAGATATCCTTTGTTACCCACGGCTAGATTTGCCAGACGCAAAATGAAGTTATCAGACAGTGGCACATGCTTTGCACACAAAGACACAATACCGAGGAGCTTATCAGGATAATTATCGATTGTATCGGATCAAACGTGTGCTCATTGCCTCCCGAGCGAGAGCTATCGGACTCTCAGTATCAGCAAGAACATTCTCAAAATTTCCGCTGTTTGTGGAAACTTTCGTCAGAAAATTCTCATGCAAGTTTCCACTTAGAAAATTCCCGTTCAAATTAGGGATTATTACCTACTCAATGTGCTTAACTGTTGACGACTGTTTCATTTAATATTTACGTCACAATATTGTAAATTAAATTGCCGCATCAGGTATTGATTTCCTTCCATATTTTAAGAAGAATCCTACAAAGTTAAATACATATTGCTCCGCCGCATAATTCGGCATAATAACAAGAAACCGCTTTAGATTTAGTGGACGAGGACTACGGACGAACGGGGTAAGTAGTCATCTGCGAGTATAAATTTCACTTTAGCACCGCACCGCAGTATCGGCTCCAGCTCCCGGAATTTCCCGTATCCTCTAAATTCAAAAAGTCTACGACAATTTCAAGTGTCATATAAACTAAGAAAGTTTGGCAACAAACGTGCAAAACAGAAACCGGACAAGTGTGTGTCGGACTGGCCCACCGAGGGTTCCGTACTTTTTAGTATTTGTTGTTATATAGCGGCAACATACATAAATACATCATCTGTAAAAATTTCAACTGTTTAGGTATTACGGTTCATAAGATGCCTGCTGACAGACAGACAGACGGACAGTAGAGTCTTAGTAATATGGTCCCGTTTTTACCCTTTGGGTACGGAACCCTAAAAATACCGCGAGAACATTTCGTGGGAACTATGCAATTTTTAAAAATTCTCTTTGGCACATTGCTTATTAAAACAAAGTTTCGTTAGAGTCGGACCAAGCTAACTCTGCATGGCATTTGCAATGGCAAAGGATGGCAATGTCTATAAAAAAACTCCCACACTTAGTTTTGTTCACTCTTTTACTGTCACTCGGGCCCATACTTACCACATTGAGAATTACTATAGAGAAGCCATCACAAACAATGAAATTGGACCAATCGCAACCTGTACGCACCAAAACGTCGTAAGCGTCGCAAAATTCATAGCGCTTACCCGTTTAGGTCACGAGACTCACGCTCCGCTTCTATGGTTTGTTGTCAAAACAACAACAACTCATGGCGCAAATCACTGGTTCTCTGTGCCGGTTCTATACGTTAGTAATAATTTAATAGGTCAATGACTTACAAGTAGGTATGTCATCATTGGTTGCTGGGTTAGTTTGTATGTTGTATTATTGTACTTATTTATCCTTTTATATCAAGTGACCTATAAGAAGACCGATTAACTAGATACCAGCATAAATGCGGTCGCTCGCTAATGATCTATTTAATCCGCTACAGGAATTTATTGGCTATCACTTTAGTAATACAGTTAAAATTCCTGTGCACCATACCAAGTTTTATTTGCATACCAAATATACCAATACAAATAAAAAGAGTCTGTCGTCCTTCGTGCATTGTTATGGTTTAAATATATTTTAATTCGTTCGAATATTGACTTTAAAGTCTTGGCAGGGTGAGTTAAATCGCGATGGCAATTTTAAATTGTGTTCCTCTCAAATTATTGCAGGTAAACAACATTCTGGTATAGGGTTACCAGACGTCAGGAATTTTCCTGTAGATATTGGGAATTTTGGCCGTTTGTCAGGAATGCGGCCGGAACAGGAAAATGACAGGAATTTTCATAGACTTTTTTATAGTGTTACTTTTTAATTAATGCTTGTATCTGGTCACCCTATTCTGGTGACGCATCCTTTCGCTACAAAGAACCAGACTGCTTAGGGCAGGTCCCCCTAAGGTCATGTATTTTAACAGAAAAATAAGCCTTTCATATCCAAAGAAATAACATGATTCAAATATCATTCTGATGCTACTGTACGTTCGAATTGGCTTGTTAGTTACTGCCAGTAGGTATCCCTTCCCTTAAAAGTCTTGATGCCTTTGGGATAATGAAATTTAAACCTTAATTTATTGAACCTAAGTTTGATTTTGGTCTGGCGCGTTAAATAGAATTGTAAGAATGCGTTTTGTTTTTGCTTGCCATCATTATTGGTCATATGCGTGAGTCATAAAATGCACGTTCGGTCACTTTATAGACATTTTTGAGATATTTTGAGATTTGGTCATCGAATGCAGATTGAGACACTTTTATTTTTATTGTCTTGACCAAGTTTGGGGATGCCTTATTTATAAGCATGTCTTGGGAGGTAAGATAAAGCGCACTTGGTCTTGTTTATTCACTTTGAAAGTTTTGCACACTAGGGGCATCTCAGTCGACACACATCATGACTAAATCGTTGTATAAATTGGCACAAACTGCAATTTTCCATTTTCGAGTGCCCCTTTACACTGCCACCAAAATATTGGTGTAATTCTTGGTTCAGAACCCTGATAAATTAGATATTAAGTACTAGTCTTTTGAGCGTTAGTATGTAAATACCTCAACTCCCTTGTAACTTCACGCGGTAAAATAACAGAGAGTAGTGTACCTAAGTACACTAGACACACTTATGGCTTGTCCAAGTCCACACAAGTACCCACTTAGGTCCGGGAACGTATTCCGCAACCAAAAGATTGGTTGAATACTTATTTCACTTTACCAAGTCACAAGCTGTAGGTATAGCTAAAACAAGTTTATCAAATCTGCATGTATGAATTAAGCTTTAAGCTTCATCAAAATGTTCGAATTGGCCTCATGGATGTAGCTCTAATAGGCACCTACAGAAAAAATTATGGAAGCATTTTTTTTTTCTACTTCCCTGCTTTGTTGTACATTTAAGCATTTTATATTTTTCTACAAAATTGCCAGCGAGCGAGACGCTGTCCGTGTCGCTCACATGTTAATTTAAGAACAATGAAGGGTGAAGACAAGCACAATTTTAATTTTTCACTTCTCATGCTCAAAAAGTGCACCTTTATGTCGTGCGTAGACGACATAAAATCGCATTTTATGCTCTAGAGCATAAAAGTAAAATTTTCTTCTAAGACTAAGGTAATCGGTCTCAACAGCCAAACAGTTAAAACATATTGCACAATTTTACTGAGCAATAAAATTGTGTAGATGATAAAACTTGTTATATTATTTTATTTTTGCTACAATTTATTAAAAACCCGTATTTTCTGTCATCAAATTTAGTAAATCACATATAATAGGAGTCGATTATCGTTCAAAAATGCTCCGAAATGTTTGACTTGGCAGAAAACCAAGCGTCTGAAACTCTGAATACATGTTAAAAATAAAAAAACAAATTTTAAAAAGTTAGTTGGCGGGAATTGGTTACGTATTATGTTCTTTCGCTTTACGACAATTTCGTGGTGTAAATTGCCGTGAAAAATATAATTTTATTATCCTCGCAATCGAAGTGAAAAGCAGAGTGTACAACAAGGGCATAAATGTCCATTTTTAGCCTCGTCTATTATTTTGGTCTTCGCTTCGCTCACACCAAAAAATGCCTCGGGTAAAAATGGGTCACATTATGCCCTTGTTGTACAATCTACTATTACTTCATACTTTACAGGGGCATAGTAGATTGGAATAGAGTACAATTTACATTTATTGCGCCAGTACTTGATACTCGACTAAGTGGCGTGCGACCGTCAGGCCAATTCGAACGTACACTGACATCAGAATAACACCCAAATGATGTCATTCAGTTATCATGCATTTCGCTCGTACTTGTTTGTACATGTATTGGTGCGAGCGGGACGCATGATAACTTAAATGGCACCTCTTCACCTGTGAACTGAATCGATTTAGATGAAATTTGTTGGAAGTTTGAGGTCCGGGGAAGCACATAGGATGAGTTAACAATTATCATCATCCTACGCAGACGAAGGTCCAAGACGCGAAGAAACTATGTAGTTACAAATAAATTTTAAGTTCACTTAAAACTTAATATGTATTAAGAATAAGATTAAAATCTCATAACAGTTATTACTGACAAATAAGTTTCCTTGGATGTAATTTGTGTTTGATGTTGTGAAAATTAAGTGCAATTTATTTTTACGTGATGAATCAAAACTTTGGACCTTTAGTTACCTCAGCTTTATTTTAATTTAGTTTCAAAGGATATTTTACTCGTATTTCACAACATTAAATATAGATTTCGACACAATAATAAGAACAATAAACTTCTTTACTAAAATAACAAGATCACTAAGATCAGTCTACCTACTAATTAGGAATCGTATTATTAGTTGACTAAGGTTGAATAATAATGCCAAATTAGAACTTCTAAAACTTTTCATTTAATTGTTAATAAGCCAAGCCTATAAATTATAGGCCTTTCTAAGAAACCTGTCAGACTAAAATAGGTAAAGGATAATTTAAACATTCAAGAACATTATTTTAATTACTGTTATTTGAATGATACGTTCAGGAATGGTGATGCAGGGAGAATTTTCAAACAAACTTATTGAACAACTATTCATTAAGCTTACCTAGATACAATTGAGACGGACCAGTATAAATTATGCTCCCCTTCGCATAAATAATGCTAGAAAACTTGTGTCAAGTTATAATAAGAACCTCAGTTTTTTTGTGAATAGATACGACTTAAGGTGCAGTAGGTTCAGGCAGCTGAGTTTATAAAATTGGTAGCGCTTTTTTAAACCACAACGGTTGCCAAAAATTCAATTAGCAATTTTGAGGCTTTTCTCTAGTAACTTTATCGATTCGAAACCTGATTTCTTAACTTTCGCTCGATGGAAAAAAATCACGAACATGTCTAAAAATGTGTAACTTTTTTTGGACAAAAGCTAAAAATATGAAAATTGCTTCTAAAATAAGTATGTAAAAGCGCAATTTTTTTTCGATCGAACTCATCGATTACTTTTATTTTGTTAAAACTTACACTTAAAACAAAATTCAAAACCATGATATCCGCGATCCCGCGAACAGCCAACTCGCTCGAGCTTTCGCTCAGTGAGAGTGAAAGAGGACCTGAACCCATGGGGCCTTAAGCTAATGTTGGCGACATTTTTATGTGTCCCTTCCGAGAACGCTCCCACTGTTTCTGTAGGACAATTAGCGAGGTAATGCATTCAAAGACTGATAAGAAAAAAGGTCGACAAGTAAGTACTTTAGACGTGCTCGGCAAGCGTCTTCAACGATATCTATTAATAAGTTTAATAACTTCAATATTGCATCAATAAAAATAGTAGCCCCGCCCCCGTATCGTTAGTTAAGAACCAATAATTAATAATAATTTCAGCCTATAATCGTCCCACTGCTGGGCACTTATATGCACGAGAGGGCTTGGGCTATAGTCTCCACGCTAGCCCAATGCGGATTGGGGACTTCACATACACCTTTGAATTTCTTCGCAGATGTATGCAGGTTTCCTCACGATGTTTTCCTTCACCGAAAAGCAAGTGATAAAATGATATTTCGTACATAAGTTCCAAAAACTCATTGGTACGAGCCTGGATTTGAACCCGCGACCTCCGGGTTGAAAGTCGGACGTCATATCCACTCGGCCACCACCACCGCTCTCTACCAATAAACATTATACAAAAGTTGTGTGATTACTAATGACACATAACCCTCGGGGCGCGAGTCCAACTAACTCACACTTGTTTTCTATTCTCATATTCACAAAACATGCCTAAATAGTAGACGATCATCGAAAGGCCTGAAAATAAAGCTGTTTTTTTTATGCGATAGTCAGCAAATGAGCAGACGAGCCGCCTGATGGAAAGCGGTCATCGTCGCCCATGGACATAAGCAACATCACAGGAGCCACTTAAGCGTTACGGACCCTTGAGAATCCTAAATACCCGCTGAAGAATCTCATGTCGTAGCGCAAAGGAAATACCTCAGGAAATATTAAATATTTAAAGGAAATATTTCATAAATAAAATAAAGTAAGAACCATGGTATTTATTTGAGAGTAAAATGTACTATTCAAATAGTTCCCACGTGAATCAATTAATCTAACGTCGAACATTCGCCCCTTTCTTTATCGTAAATCTAATATTTTATGCGTGTTAACTTTCGACGATTCTGCTATTCGTGCCTACGCGCCAAGACCGGAATTACTGGATTCCATTTTAATCGATTTACTTGCACATCTTAGGTAAAGGTTACTGTGAAACATTCTGTTTGATACAAGCCTTTTTGCCGGGTTTACTTCTCTTTGCATTGTCAAGTCTGCATTTACTCATTACAAAGTAAAAATATTTGAAGATACTTTTACAGGATGAGGTACTTCTATAGGAAACGCAAATTACTACACCATAATGCACAATCTATGGGAGGTAATCTTAACAACACTGTTACTGATGTAACTGTTATAAAGAAAATGTATTGGCCGATGCGCATTTACATTATTATCCTTCTCCGAAATTCAATACCCATAATCAAAATGGAATGCAATGAACCCACCTAATCGACGTAACCCACCGAACCATCAGACTACTGTTCAACAAATTATTTATTTTCATCTCAGAAAACCATCCAATCTCAAACCCCAATCTTTCAATTTAACTAGAAACGCGTTAACATCCCAAACTAGATGTGTTTACTCATTAAAGTTAATTGCTCGAATGATTATCTGCTTTTTAAACCCAACAAATTGATGGGACCTGTCCCGTGCATAGGCCGACCTATTACATAAATTCCTGGATGCCTATCTTTGAGATTAACGAGCGTTCCTAATTCATTGCGGCATTATAAGAAGACAGGTTTGTGTGTGTATTCCGACAAGCGGTAGTGGATGGGGTGTTAAGTGATAATTTTGTCGTTTTTTGTCTGTTTTGTGTGGAGGCGTGACGGGCTCCCGGATATCGCAGGTAGCTACGCACACATACAAATATTATTATTGGTCTCACATTGACGGGCGGCTAGTTGGGACAAAAAATGTACTATTTTTGGTATGTTTTAGAATCATATTTGATGAAGGTTTGGACATGAGAGCATGTATCAGTAGATTTGATTAGTTCATGTAACTAGATTCGTCAGGAATTTGTCAGATTTTAATTTGGAAAGAAATTGAATCAGTTTCAAGCAATTATATGAAGATTTGGCTTGTTTTAGTACAAACGCTGGTTGTAAGAAATTGCAATGTTGTCACATGTTTTTTTTTTAATAATATAGAGAAACATAGTACGTATTTGCATTGAAATAGGCTAGCTGCTTATGTTACGTAACATAGCTTCAGTAAAGTGTAGGTAAATGAGTGTTTAGGGTACACTATTTGTCAGAATTGAATTATTATAGTCAGACCCAAATACTGTCCTAAAAGCGACCGGGCATAGGTCCCTCAGTTATAGTTATAAGATCCGCCTTTTTACCTATGTACACTCTAAAGCAGTGGTTCTCAAACATTTTCAGCGGCGGACGGATGTTAAATTTAGACACATCTTTGTGTGTTTTATTATTCTGGCGTGCTAATTGCTCACGATGGGTACCTTTGCTCATTACGTAGTCTATTTTATTCGGCAGGCTGATTTGTTATACAATAAGTAGGTAAGTGTATATTGACATCAGTAAAAAGACATTTAGTTATACAAGTATTTTTGACGTCTGTAAATGTAGAAAGAGGATAAAATTAACCTTTTGAACGCCAAACGGCGCATCCATTTGCCGTGCCACTGACGCCACGGGGGTAAAATTTAGTTTTGTGAATAAATAATGCCAACCTAAAAGTGGGGTGTTTTCAGTAGATTTTCATCAAAAAACGATCGACGTCAAATGCTATCTTTGGCGGCATTGTCACGATTTTGCGTTGACGTCAATTGCCGTCTGTGGCGTTCAAAAGGTTAAACACGCGAAGCGTCACGTAGAAGGCAATGCTATGTTTTTAAAGGGGAAGACTTTTGTTTGGTCCCAATTCCAAGACAAAACCATTATACTATGTGGGTATAAAGTACTTACATAACTTCATTCATAATTTTATTACAGTTAGTTTACTCTGATTCATTCTAAATGCCCCTGTAAAAAGCCTCACCCATGGCTATATACCTTGAAGTTTACAGTTTGAGAATACCAGCCCGAGCCACGGGACGCCTCAAGCACTATTTACCCAAACTTGACGGCCAAAATTACAAGCAACCTTTGTCGAATGTTGCCGGCACTAATGTGGAACAAACTATTGTAGGTAGAGGACCGGCTAGGAAAAGGCTCTACTGAAATTACGACTTTACGTGTCGGAGATAAGGTTGTGTTTGCATAATTCGGTATATTTTGCATTGGGCAACCTATTGTCATTAACACCGATTTATTTATTCACGAATAAGCTTACAGTCTGATGAACCAAGTCATACATATGTTTTGCATTAAATCTCGTGCTACGCTCACAACAAGCAGAAAAAAGAATGACAATACATATTATTTCTGGCTAGCGCTAGCGACGTAGCGTCAACTCAAACGCAGTGCATCTGGCTTGCACCAATGTCAGAGGGGCTACCGCGAAAACCATTATTCGCAAATTGCGGGGATCTTTTTCTTTCAATCCAATGAAGTCGTAATTAGAGTGACACAGAAAGATGCCCGCAATATTTGCGACCTTCAATTTTCGCGGTTGTAGCCCAGTACGAGGGATTTTGAGATGATCCCGAGATATTAAGTTCGTCACTCGACGCGATAGTTATAGTTTACGCGGTCCATAGCGAATAAGTATGTCATTGTCAAACTCGTGGTAAGGAGACATATAGCTGAAAAATAAATATTTTCGCAAGCAGCAACCCAGCCCAACAAAATAACGGCCATCAGTCAAAACGGGACTTAATAAATAATCCCCGTTAATATTTAAAAAATCGGGCAACGTTTAACATTTTACGGAGGCATTTACATACCGGCCGCTGCGGAGCCGAGCACCAGCAGGAACACGTACTCCATCGCGGATCTGGAACAAAGATACTCAAATTAATATAGCCAATAAATAAATAAATAAATATTAGGGGACATCTCACACAGATCGACCTAGCCCCAAACTAAGCAAAGCTTGTACTATGGGTGCTAGACGACGATATACATATTTATATTGGTAAGTACTGTAAAGGTTTGCAACCTTTACAGCCTTTTTAATCTGTGACTGATTAGTTATCATATTTAAATTTAGAATATCAGCCCGCTGTCAAATGGAACGCGGTGCGCTTTCGGCATTCGATGAGAGGCAGCGATCAAGTGTAGATATCTGATTGTAAAACTAGCTCAAATATATTTGCACACAGAAGAAACCGTACTTTTACTACCACAGCGCCCTCCCGTTTAGGTCGTCCTCTTTACATGGTGGAGGTGCGGGGGGTAGAAAACACCCATGACTCAGGAACAAATATCTGTGTTCGTCACACAAATGAATGCCCTTACCGGGATTCGAACCCAGGACCATCGGCTTCACAGGCAGGGTCACTACCCACTAGGGCCACTAGGCCAGACCGGTCGTCAAACAGATATAAAATAGATCATCATCTTCCTCGCGTTATCTCATGGGAGGGTTTGCTTGGCGCTTGGCAACTAATCTCTAGAATTGCCGTAGGCATTAGTTTTTACAAAAGCGACTGCCATCTGACCTTCCCTAGAAACTAGGCCTTGTTGGGATTAGTCCGGTTTCCTCACGATGTTTTCCTTCACCGAAAAGCGACTGGTAAAATATCAAATGATATTTCGTAGGTACAGTCACCTGCAATAATATGTTGCTCTTCGAAGGCCGCAAAAATATGTGACACCCTCTTATGGCTCTACAAATAAGACCGTGTCAGATATTTTTGCGGCCTTCGTTGTATAATATATTATTGCAGGTGACTGTACATTATGTTCCGAATAACTCATTAGTACGAGCCGGGGTTTGAATCCGCGACCTCCGAGCTAGTCGCACACTCTTACCGCTAGGCCACCAGCGCTTATAGGCAATAGTTATACAGGAAAAATTAAGTACCTACCTACTAATTACTTGTTTGATTTAGCCGTAGAGATATTAATTGTATGTAGTTAAAATAAATAGTTTGATATCAGTCATTTTTAACCCCCGACGCAAAAAAAACGGGGTGTTATAATTTTGACCGCTATACCTAAATGTCTGTCTTGTGTCTATGACCGACTTGAATGCGTTTTTATTTATGTACTTAAAAGACGGCTAGGCCTAAAGTCAGTCGCCTATAGACGGTTTATCTATCTATCGATCAAAAGTCGTAACTTGTCAGTAATGATAATGAACATCGGATTCGAGTTTACCCAAAATAAACAATTAAAAACTTTGACTTAGAAAAAAAATATTAAAGTGAACTTACATTTAAACAATTATTTTAGTAGGTACACAATTCAGACCGATTACAACAGAGTCTAAATACGGACTAATCATAACTGGTAAAGTAACCAACTTGTTATTGTTAACTTAATCGATACGTGTGCAACAGGCAAACACGCTAAAGGTTAACGCTCACTTATCATCTCAG
Organism: Cydia splendana; assembly: GCF_910591565.1. Taxonomy (NCBI): domain Eukaryota; kingdom Metazoa; phylum Arthropoda; class Insecta; order Lepidoptera; family Tortricidae; genus Cydia; species Cydia splendana. Next base: position 19,174,859 of record NC_085973.1, read on the forward strand.
CCTAATCAAGATGAGTATCGTACATCGACTAACGACAAACTAATAGAACAAATGTATCGGGATGACAGATGCTACGAAGTCACGTGACTGTAAGACATATTCGAACTTTAAGATACGTCAGTTAATAGATCTAAAAACGATATGGATTAGATATGTCAGTGTCAAATGTGACGTTTCTTCAAACAAATACGTCACATTTGACAGTGACACATCTAATCCATATCCTTTCTAGATCTATTAACTGACGTATCTTAAAGTTCGAATTGGGTCGTATTTCCATACATTATTTACGTTTCGATTGGCGATTTCTATCAACGATTGTCATCTTCGTGTTTGTGTCGCTTAACTTCAAACTCGGATAAATCCATTCGACCCTCTCAACAAAATAAATATCTAAGTACCTTTTCTTAATACCAAAATCACATAATCTGACAGATGGATTTATCCGAGTTTGAAGTTAAGTGACACATTTATAAGATTTTTGATGTATTTTAATTTTTGAAATAAAAATACGCATTAAAATCCTTACATATTTTGGACAACAAGTTTTAGTCTTCTCTACAACCATTTACTTAAGGCGAGGTGGTAACGTGTTGAAATGTGTGTGTGCGATAACCTTTAGCTTTGTGTCCAGTCCAGTCTAAACTTCGGTGACCGAAATAACTAACTTGCAGTATAATTTAGAATATTCTTACAATGTAGTGTAGTAGGTATACGAATATGTACACTGGCGTTCAAAAGTGTATGGAGATGTTTCAACCGTAATATTAAGACATTACGGTCGACATCTATCCATGCACCTTTGAACGCCACTGTACCTATATATTATAGGTACAGTCGAGTCCACAAACATCTTTACAAGCCAGCGTTCCAAAAATATGTTTACAATGCATATGCTCAGAAACTGGTACTTTTTGTGGGATAACATAGGCATAGAAAGTGCCACTTTTCCGCACGCGTGCGGGATGGTAGTTTTTTAATTTTCCAAATATCTAATTTCGTGTTTTCCAAACCAAAGGTAATATTTTAACAACTACAATCGGAGGATATTAATTTTCATCCTAGTTTAGTATAAACTTAAAATCTTGTACTCACTTCGTTCGTGTTTTAAACTCACCGCCACTTGTTGGGAAAGACCTACTTTCCACACTTGTATCATAAATAACTATTATTACACGACATGACATGGTAGGTATACCTACAACAAAAGCGCATCCAGAGGGCGGGTAATAATTTTGATCATATGCATATTAATAATAACGGATCACTTAATTCAGAACACATTGTATAATGCGTCAATAGACAATATGGCGGCCATTTTATATTCCATTGTAATAAATACGCTATTTAAATTCTTCTCACTATCTATAATAAACTAATAAGTAGGTACATGTTTCGATAATGAACCAGAAACCCGATTCTGACATTACAACTTGTTACGACTAGATCTTATTTTGATACGACCTATAAGCTCGGTCACTCTGATTTAAACTATTATAATATGCCAGTTTTCCGTATCAAAAACAAATAAAGTTTTTAGAATAAGAATAAGAATAAGAATAAGAATAAGAATATATTTATTTGAAAGAACCTTGTTTACAAATTGTTTACGTATCCTGTGGCCCCACACTAGGCAAGCCTGTAACGTGGCAGCCGACTTCGCAGTTCGTAGGCTAAGGTTAAGAAAAACTAAAAGTAATCTAATAGGTGGTTAATGAAATTATGAAATTCAAATAAAGAAAAAGGAATGAGAAAGTGTGCGTGTGCGTGTGTGTGTGTGTGTGTGTGTGTGTGTGTGTGCGCGAGTGTGTGTAAGGCTACAGAGAATGTTATAAGTGATTAGGTGATGACCTTCAACAGCATCTCAGTTTGATTGTAGTCAAGACCTTTCAACCAGTTCTTAATTAAGAATTTTGCTTCAAGAGGAGACTTTTCAGATATGTTGCATGCCTTTACTACTGTATTGTAAATATAAGGATGCAGGAAGTTAGGAAGACGCCTCGCGAATGTGGTTTTAGTGATGGGCGTAGGAATTCTAAAGACTCGATTACGGATTAGGGTAAGGTATTCTTCCGAATTTATGGTTTTTTGATGTACGTGAGTTGCGACTCGTAGGATCAATAATTGCCTTACACTAAGAACATCCGCGTCTTTATAAAGGGATACCGTCGGAAACCACCGGGGCTTGCCGAGCATGACCTTGAGCACAAACCTTTGGGCCCTTTCGAGAGGCAGCAGAGCAGAGCTCGTGGAGCCACCCCACACACCATTGCAGTATGATAGAATGGATTCGCAAATAGAAGTGTATACAAGCTTAAGCAACTCCCTCGTAGCACAATTTCGTAGCAGCTTCATAATGAATACCACCTTTCTGACTCTAGCAGACAAAGCTTCGATGTGCTTTTTGAAATTAAGATTTTCATCAAGCGTAATGCCCAGGTACTTTACGGTGGTACAATTACTAACCACATCGAGAATTCTACTCGAGTGAATAGCTGGGACATCCTCTGCACTGCCACAAGAAAGCTTGAGATCTGGCCGCGAGTTGGGGGCAGAAGAAGCCGTTTTATGAAAGCATAAGTATTTTGTTTTTGAAATATTAAGTGAGAGCAGGTTGTTAGCGAGCCATTTGGCAATCACAGTCAAACCTGTCTCCGCTACCGCAAAGCAACGTGCCCAGGAGATATCGTGAAACAGCAGAGCAGTGTCGTCTGCGTAGCAGATAATTTCGGCTTGATTGATGGGGAGAGAAATTAAGTCATTGAGGTATATCAGAAATAGGGTGGGACCGAGGATGCTTCCCTGCGGCACACCGAAGGTTATAGGGGCTGAATCACTGACTAAAGTGCCGAGTCTTACACACTGTTTCCGGTTTGTAAGGTAGCTTTGGAACCAGTTCCAAGCGATACCGCGAATGCCTAACAGTTCAAGCTTCCTTAGCAATATGGGGATTGAGACAGTGTCAAACGCCTTGGCCAGATCTAGGAAGATTCCCACGCATGATTCTCCTCTGTCAAGGTAGGAAGAGACAAGATTAATAAGTAAGGTGGCGGCTTGTTCAGAAGATCTCTTTTTCCGAAAGCCATATTGTCTTTGGGAGAGTAGGTGTTCTGATTCAAGGAAGTTGATTAGTTGATTATTAATAATCTTTTCCAGCATTTTAGACAGACTGCTAAGAAGAGAAATAGGGCGATAATTCCCGGGGCAGCTCTTGTCACCTCCTTTATGAACGGGAACTACTGCTGCTACTTTCCAGCACTCCGGGAAAGAACCAGATGAAATGCTGAGGTTAAAAATATGTACGAGTGGTTTAACGATATAGTTTTTTAGATTTTTTAAAATACGTGTGCTTATTTTGTCAATGCCGGACGCGCAATCAGGGTTTAAGGACATGATTAATTTTTCTACTTCAGCATCGTCGGTAGGATTTAAGAAAATAGATCTAAGAGGGGAGTTGGCTAAGGCTACTTCAGTCGCAAGTGTGGCCTCACTCGTGTTTTTTTCAGAGAGTATAACATTTGCTAGGTTTTTGCCCACTGAAGAGAAGAATTCATTGGTGTGATTTAAAGAGTCAGAAAAATTTGGCTTGATGGTGGCTAGTTCGTGGGGTGTATGCCTATCCCGATTGAGGTGAGATATGTCTCTAATAATTCTCCAAAGTTTCCTCGGGTGTTTTTTATTATCCAAAAGTTGTTTCCGGTCATAATCGTCTTTGGTTTTTCGTAAAATGCTTATATAAAAATTTCTATATCTAGTATAAGTTATTTTGGCTATTTCATTTTGGGGGTGTTTCCTGTAATTGACATGTAGTTTGTCCTTGACTTTAGAGCATTTAATCAAGCCTGGAGTCATCCAAGGTTTTATAATAAATTTTGAATTACTTACTGATCTGCATGAAGAATGTTTTGAAACTAAGTTAGTCAATATGGAGTAAAAGGCTTCTGCGGCTTCAGTAGCTGATGTTTTACTAGTGACCGTCTGCCAGTTTTCTTCTTTAAGCTCCGCTCCGATGGCTTCAAAATCCTGATTGATCACAGTTCTGGATGGCTTGGTGTGATTAATCTTATTGGGGGCCGTGATACCGATCATAACTAGGTCATGGTCTGTAATGTCAGAGACACAGACCACTGACGCAAAATTCCTCACTGACCTTACAAAGAAGTGATCCAAACAGCTGTTGTTCCTCGTAGGTTTATCAATTGCAGGCATAAACCCCAGACTAGCCAAAACACATAAGTACTCGGATGCATGGGTATCAGTACAGGGAGAGTTGATGTTAATGTTAATATCTCCTGTAACTATAAAGCAGTTTTGATTTAGAGAGTAATTATTAATGAAAGAATCTAATGAGTGTATGAATGGGATAGGATTTACAAAAGAGGGGGAACGGTATAAGCCCAGCAAAGAAAAGCGTTCCGGAACATGTATAAAAAGACTGTCTGCATCCTGTATAACTGGCTCGGTGACTGTGGCATTTAAATTTTTCCTTACATAAGCGACTACTCCGCTAGCTTGATTGTGAGATCTTACAGTCCGGTAAGAGGAGTAACCATCGAGCTGTCCTATAACCGAGCCCTCTTTCAGCCAGCATTCTGTTAAGACAACAACGTCAAAAAGTATCTGTAGTCGGTTGAATGTTACAAGAAACTGATCAAAATTGTGTTGAAGGCTTCTGATATTAAGTGTAAGAACTTTGATAGAAAAATTAGGTTTAATGATATTCGAGCAGTGCTCCGCAGATTCTGCAACATGGCAGTTGATAGGGAATGAGTTGTCAAGTTCATTTCCTATGTCTAGTCCGGCCATGGTTTAATAAAGCGGCGGTTAAGTGCGAGGTTGTTGCAGTATTGCGGCGGCGGATGCACTTGATAAATATAATTGTAGCCTATGATATTGAGTGTGTATATGATAATTGGTGTGTGAGTGTACGTAAGTGGGTGTAGATATAATTGTATATATTTTTTTAGAATAATTAATGTGCATATTAAGCGTAAAATAAATGAGTATGGTAGAAAAAATGAACATATTGGGCTACTTTTTCCTAAGAAAGCGCTAAAGGTTGAGGATTGGAGGCAATCACACAGGTTTCTCTTCTGAATGATCTGAATGGTCAGCAGTCGTCGCAGTCGTAGCATTTCCGATGCCAGGAGTAGCATAGGGATTCTCAGGTTCTTTGTTAGAATCCCCGGCAATACGATCCAAGTCCAGAGGATTGCGGATGTGAATAGCAGCCGCACCATCGTGCTTCCTGACATACACCGACCCTGAAGATGTCCAGCAATGTTTAAATTTAGCGACCGTGGCCCGTTGTCTAGCGGCGCGAAAAAGCTGTCGATTTTCTCTGGTCAACCGCTCGTTTACAAAAATCTTTTGGGGATTTTTGTCATTCATAATGAGATCATCCGTTGTTACATTGCGCCTAGTCTTCGCAGCTTTAAGGAACTCGTCACGCGTCGCACGACGGATGAAGCGGACGGCTATTGGTCGAGGGTGAATGCGGTGATTAACTCCTTCCATGCCCGACGTTCTGGCCGAGCGAAGGCGGGGACCCGCCCTCCAAGCAGCATCTACGTCACAGTGAGTGAGAGTCACACCAATTTTCGCTGCAGTAGTTAATACAATATGGATGGGATTATCATTAGAGCTTTCAGGGCAACCAACTATCTCAACTTCATTTCTCAATGCAACTTGTTCCTGTTTGTTCAACTGGGCTTGAAGCCTAGATACTGTCTCTTGGAGTTCAGCAGTCTGCGCTTGTTGGTCTTCAAGAGATTTGATTTTTGTCTCGTTGTCAGATATTCTGTTGGAGATATTTTCCAGGCGTTCGGTATGAAACGTAAGCTTGTCTAGTACCTCTTTAATCTGGGACTGAATCGTAGTCACCTCACAGCGTAGGCCTTTGATTTCTGCAGTTAATTCTGAGATTTCCGAGTTATTGTCTGGAGGCCCCGGGAGAGTAAGTGGAGCTTTTATAGTTAGTGTAGAAGTATTATCTAGCTGCGCCTGAGGCTTCTCCGAATCTGTAGTTTTGGAGTTCAATGTGTGTAGTCCGCAGGCGGACTGAGGTTTTTTATTACGTACCGTAACATTGTCTGATTGCAGCTGCGACCGACTCACGTCTGGTGGTATGTTTCCTCGTACTGGCGTTTGGGAGTTATCACCGCCTTTTTTGGCTGAGGCTTTGCAGACTGGGCATACCCAGGAATTAATTTGCACATGGGTTAAATTTACTGCGCTAATACACGTAATGTGGTATAGTTTGTGACATCTTGTCGTTTTGCACTTAATGGTACTTAATAGGTCGTCCGGTAGGTCCTCCCGACAACCCGCGCATTGCGGTTTAGTACTTGTAAGCGGCGGCATACTTTAATGGTATTTTAGATGAAATACGTAATAATTTAGTATAATTTATCTAATTAAAATTGAAGCAGAGATGAAAAAATATGTTACACATGTCAACGTCAAACGTATTTTGAAAACAAAATATTCTTATAATTATTTACTGTTGAGTGTACCTAAATTTTTGCGGGGTCAACATCAACATGTTGACAACAGGTGACAACGACAACTCACCTGTATACCTACCGAAATGTTTATATGTATTACAAAATTTAGGCGGCCACCTGAAACCTTCTCAATAAAACCATAACATTTTACTGCATTGCCACGCCTTTAAAAATGAGCTAAATTGAACTGATGTACAACGACGTGATGTATAATGGGTCAAATTTATGTATTGTATTGCTTTGATCTCTCGACATTTTATTTTACAACACAAGCTTTATCTTTGAATTGTAAGTTGTAGGTAATCTTATCTCAAAACTAAAGCAAAAAAACGGCGGACTTAATGCCACAGGGCACTCTTTGACATCTGTCTTTCCTACAGGGACCACTCAACATACAATATCGGATGGACCCTTTCCGATATCCATCATATCAGAACTCCCGCTAGCTGTCGGACTGATAAATTTTGTTTGTGTAAGGATGTATGTAAGCTTAATATTTGCTGTGCTGTAAGTAGTGTGCATGACCGCTGAAGCAAGAGCGCGGGACGCGCGCTGCGTCCAGTCTTTGTGAATGTAGGATCCTACATCCGATATCGGATCGGACAGTGCGAAAACGCTCTAACGCCTTGAAAATAGAAGCGTGTGCGGATATCTGTGAGCACCTCGGCCTTTATATCTGTTGATGACTGTCACAAAACCACCTTATTTTCCAATCTATAACCCAATACCGACGTCTTTTCACCATTCCTAATTTATTTTCTCCAACTCGATTCTGGTTCGGACATTTGGGTCAGCGATAGAAAACCATTAATTGATTCCTTGGAAATGATTTCTCGTAATGCTCGTGTAGGCCTATGAATGCCGTCTAAACAAGTCTTTAGAATACTTTAGATGCTCTAACTCAGGCGTTGCCAACCTGTTTGACGTCGCTCTCTTTCAGAAACAAAAGACGGCATATAAGTGCTAAGGATAAGGACTAATCACCGCAGGCGAGCACAAAAATACTTGAAAATGGAGACCTAGCCGTGGTCCGAAATATATCGCAATAAATAAATAAATATTATAGGGCAATTTTACACAGATCGACCTAGTCCCACAGTAAGCTCAATAAGACTTGTGGTGCAATAAACGTAAGTTAAACTGTAAAATTAGCTTAATGACTAACGACAGTTTAAATTCGATCATTCTTTATACATTTTGCAATTGCAATTGTAATCACCTGCAATAATATGTTACACAACGAAGGCCGCAAAAATATCTGGCACGATCTTGCTTATTTGTAGAGCCCTAAAAGCGTGTCACATATTTTTGCGGCCTTCGAAGAGTAACATATTAGGTATTGCAGGTGACTGTACACACGTCCAAATACAAAACCTGTCGTCAGTCCATGTCGGAACGCGTTCTAGACTGACATCTGCCCGCTAGCCAGCTCTAATAAAATGTTAATTTATGGGGAAATAATTGACAACGTCCGCGAATCAGCTGACAGCTTCGCCGGATGTTTGCCATAAAGAACCTTCGCCGTAGAGTAGGGATTAACAATACTTTTGATTGCATGCCTCAATAAAATAATGGTAGAGTAGAAAAAAGCGGTAAATTTAAAAACGTAGTAGGTACCTACTTATTTTCCTATTGGATACAGTTAGACCAAGAAAAGACCGATTTTGATAGCCCACGCGGGGTAAGTGTTATTTATACGTCATAATTTCATAGATGTTTGACGTTTAAAATGACACTTTGCACTGCGTGGGCTATCAAAATCGCTGCAGACTTTTCTTGGTTGGTTTTCTTGGTGGTTGGTTTTTTTGGTGGTTTTCTTGGTGGTGGTTGGTGGTTGGTTCTGTTAACATTATAGAAAGTATGTTTACACAATTTGATGGATATTGACCATAGCTCACAGCTGCTCCTTCGTTTGACTATTTTTGATTTTTCTAGTATCAATAAGAGTTAGGAGCGAATAACAAATCCCATACAATTTTTAAATGCTGCTGCCGAACTGCTTGAAAAGCAGTTTCAACCACAAATAACTGTGTATATAACGTCCACATCGTCTATAAAATCCTCCACGGGGCATTATATTTAAACAGCAGTTCCTTCATTCCGCCCGCATGGCGTCCGTTCTACAGCGAAATCATTATCTTTTTCCATTCAGTCGTGAATCGGTTGCTATTACAATGAGCCGGGAAGATAATCCCGTGAGAGTTAAGGACCACAGCTATTAGAGAGTGGCGCAGCCTGGTGGCTATGGGACACATTAATTTGACAGTCGTTAAATAAAATAAATAGAGTTAAGCCAGAAAAGTCTGCAACGATTTTGATAGCATACGCAATGCAAGTGTTATTTATTCGACATATATAATTTCATAGAAGTTTGACGATTAAAATAACACTTGCTCTGCGTGTGCTATCTAACTCTTTACAGACTTTTCTTGGTCTAACTCTAAATCAATATTCGGGAACAATCATAAGTGAAGTCCAGACGGGATGATCAAATCGACCGATTTGATCAGAAATGAAATTGGTGTCAATCTCCAATTTAATCAACAAATTTTAGATTTATGGTGATATTTGAAACCTCAAAATTTAAAAAAATGCTACTAAACTAAAATACGTCACAAATTGGCATTCTTGCGTCCGCACCTCCATTTTATAATAAGATAAGTTCGCCTTTGTACTAATAATTTGTGTTCTTTCATGTTTTATGTTTCTTTTTGTACAATAAAGTATTTTACTACTACTACTACTACTTTATCGGTAATATCGGTCAAAATCGGCGGTCGAAATCGGCGAGCCAAATGGCGTTTGCGTCCGCACGGCCTGATTTGATCGGACAATTTAATCTGATTGGCGAAAAATTGTCCCGTCTGGACTGGGCTTTACACAAACCAGTATAGCCCAAACTAACCAAAGCTTGTACAGTCAGTCAGTCAGTCAGCATCAAGTAAGACTTAAGTTGGAAATCAGATAAGGTGCTATATCTACAGTACATCTTACCCTTTTAGTATTTTTAAGGAGGTATTTTTAAAATAAATATTTTGAAGCTGTACTGGAAACAACACAGTCAGTCGCGGAAGGGCCAGCCGGGCCAGCGCGAACTTTTTAACATTTCGACATTTGCATAACAAACAAAAGGTACAATATGCATTCTGCGCATAACTGTATCGGGACGTGATCAAAATACAGAGTTCGCGAATTGTTAAAGTTTATCATCGCAGAGAATACAGTGAAATCTGGGTAAATAGGACATAGGGTGGTATATTCCAGTCCCATTTAAAGCTATCGAGAAATTGGTAAGTAGAGAGTGCTTACAGAATATGTAGTGCATAATTGTTTTGCATTGTATTTTCTCGGAAACGTAAGTATTTGTCATGCTACTTCAAACAACCTCAGTACTTTTTGTACAGAGACTGATGGAAAATAATTATGCACTGTATACTCTATACGTCAGTTTCCTTACTTATTAAATAATAATTTAAGGGTAGGGCAAGTTTAAGGGAGGCATAGTATTAATAAATTATGCTTAAATTTTATTACAAATAAGTTTTCACAGAGCTCGCTCGAAACTTGTTTTAAATGCGTTTTTATTTTTGTGTGGAGTGTGTAGGTACGAGGGGCGTTCAAAATATTCTCGGTATTGATATCTTACAACCTCTTCTAAAATTTCTTTCGTTACTGGCCGCTAAGGTTTATTCGTTGACATTAAAAAAAAGTATAATTCGAACCGAGATGTTCTTTTGTTTTTCTGCAATTGCTGAACAAACACGGACATCATGTGCGAATTGACAATGTTAACAAAATTAGAACATCGATGCGTCATAAAATTCTTGACAAAACAGGGTAAAAATCAAAAAACCATAAAAGAGGAAATGGATTGTGTTTACCGCGAGTCTGCTCCTTCTTTATCTACCATTCAAAAGTGGTCAAGCGAGTTTAAACGTGGAAGGGAGAGTATTGAAGATGACCCTAGACCTGGCCGGCCTGTAGTAGCTACTTCACAAGAAAATATAGATAAAGTGGAAAAACTTATATTAGAAGATGGTCGAGTGAAAGTAAAATCTATAGCTCAAGTAACCAATCTCTCTATTGGTACCGTACATGATATTATCCATGACCATCTTAATATGTCAAAAGTAAGTGCAAGATGGGTTCCGCGAATGCTGACTCGGCTTCAAAAAGACATGCGTGTTGCTTGTTGTTCCGATTTTATTGACCTGTGCGGTGAAAATCCTGATGAGGTGCTGCAAAGAATAGTTACTGGAGATGAAACCTGGGTTCATCATTATGACCCAGAGAGTAAACAAGAGTCCATGCAGTGGCACATTAAGGGTTCAGCTCATCCCAAGAAATTCAAGGTCATGACTTCAGCTGGCAAGGTCATGGCCACGATATTTTGGGATTGTGAAGGAGTATTACTAATCGACTATAAAGAAAAAGGTGTCAGTATCACAGGACAGTACTACGCTAATATTCTACGTCAGTTAAAGGATGCAATCAAAGAAAAGAGGCGAGGAAAGTTAACCAAAGGTGTTCTGCTTCTGCATGATAACGCCCCCGTCCATACTGCTCATATTGCCAAGGCAGCTATTGTTGAATGTGGGTTTGAAACTGTTACTCACCCACCGTATAGCCCGGACTTAGCCCCCAGCGACTTCTTTTTGTTCCCCAATCTTAAAAAGGATCTGCGTGGAAATAAATTTTCTGACGATGAAGCATTGAAGGCGGCAGTGGAGGAGCATTTTTACACCAAAGATAAAAAATATTTTTATGAGGGATTAAAAAAAATAATTGATCGATCTCTTAAGTGTATGAACATAGGGGGGGAGTATATTGAAAAATAAAAATATCAAACTTTTCGTACTTGTTTGTTTTCATTCTCATACCGAGAATATTTTGAACACCCCTCGTAGGTACTCTAAGCTTACTTATTTTCCTATGGTAAAACGAACCAGAGAAATTGCCATTGGCAAAGCTTGTGTTTATTGAAAAGAGACGAGGTACTTTTTAAATATATATTATAATGCAAAATATTTAGATCACCACGGTTACCCTCACTTGAATTTTTAGTCGCTATTGCCGACATATTTCGTGCCCGTCGGGGGTCCTCAGGCTCGAGTGCTAGTGTTTTAATTTCGATATAGAATGCATTTTAAGTTTTGTTTAGATTGATTAAATATGTAGCAGACGACGTATAAATAACGCACTGCAACCAAATAGCGCACATTAGCCTGAGCGTTCCATTCAGCTGAGCTCTGTAAGACACTGGAATAAGATAATTATTCTCCCGGATGACAGCAATCCATTGAAACAGTTGGCCGGTTCCAGTCCCTTGGCGGCGATTGACCTATTTATTGAAACTAAGGATCCTTAATGTTATTTATCTAGAATAGGGAATATTACGCAAAACTCTGCGTAGGGGGCGCCACTACCCCTATCCATAAGAATCTGGGGGTCTACCGCGAAACAAGAAAATCGAAATTTCGTTATCTAACCTTTCTATCACTCTTGTATATTCGAGCGATAAAGAGGCAGTTAACTAAATTTCGATTTTCGCGTTTACCGGTAGGCCCTTGTTAACAAACCGCCTTCATGGATCAAAGTCATATTTTATTATCTGTGAAAACTTGTCAAAAACAGTTTAAGACACGGTATGTATAAGTTACTCTATGGTTTACTAGCTAGCTTAGTGCTGCACTTTGGCGGCAGAACATTGCAGTAATACCCCCTATTGGAGTTGGAACCAAATGAATTCTCAACATCTCCAACTAAAGTAGTGTAGCGAAAAGTTCCCATGCCATCTAGTTGTTGGAGTATGGTTAGGTATGTTTATTAACTTTGTACCTAAGTACTTGGAATATTAAGGCAAGTTGTATTTGTAAGAATATTTCAAGCCAATCACATTTATAATTTTAGTTAACTTGACATTCCATTTACCCAGGTCTAACTGTATTTACGGATCTGTCGTAAACGTATCTGAAGGACTAACTTAGATTATTGGCCGTGTCTCTAATGTTGTTTATGTTCGGATAATACATTGTACGTTATGGCGGCAAGTCGCACAGACAGAGTTTGCTATCTGAATATTATTATGGAGTTCTATTCTAATTGTTACTTAGACAACAAGACAATAGATCCTAGAGACAGACAGTGACACAGATTATACATATGTAGCTTTCCATCTGGGTCCCTATAATCACGTGAATATTTACATATTATATTATTTAAGTATCGATAGGCGTTTTCTATCATCGATTGTCATCTTGGCTAGGCCCCAAGAAAGGCACGACTGACGGAGAATAAGGAAAATATCTAAATGCATGGATTCAAGTACTATTTTCCATTCTCTTTACAGCCTGCCGGCCTAGCGAAGGTTACAATCGCTATCGCTTCGACAACGAAAAGCATTATGTCTCTCTATCACTCTTCCATATTAGTGCGACAGTGACAGTTGAGTTTCGTTCGCTACGGAGCGTTTACGATTGGCATGTTGTCTACGCGCTCAGATGGGAATAATAATTGCCAAGGAAAGAGAAAGATAACAGCTGAAAGCTAAGGCCAGTTAGAAATGGCTACCAACGGCCCAATTCGAACATTAAGAGCCAACAGGAGTGGTCATTCCTCCATACAAACGTAGTCCTCGTTTTCCTCCGTGGTTTTTGAAGCTAGAGCAATGATTTTTTCAACACAGATTAATATTGTCAATATCTGTGTCGGACCGTTTTGCTTTTTTTGATATTTTTGTTTTTTAAGGCGCTAGAGCCCTTCAAAAACGGCCAAAATGGCCTAATAGACTATGCCGCAATGAGAGGCGTGGTATTCAAAACTGATATCAATTAGCCAAAAAAGCAAAACGGTCCGACACAGATAATTTCATAATCATTTAGATTTCCAAATTTGGTTACGATTGGTTAAGTTTTGGGGGAGGAAAAAGAGGACTACGAAACCTCGATTTTTGTCATTTTTACGCAGGATTTTTCGCCTCAGCTGCAGTTGTCCCTATCGCACTAATTTTAGGGGCGGAGTCAAGTTTCTAAATACGTACACAGCCAGAAAAGTGATGGGCAATAGTCGACATTTAATGTCGATAATCTAGTGATGTAAGAAGTTATCGATAAACCGTCTTGTGTGAAAATATCTAGATCCTAAGATACAAGGGGTTTTGGGTTGAGAGTAGGGAACACATTTTTGTAGTTATGATATACAATCTATTATGAACTTTTTGATTCTAATATTTCAAATTAGAAACCAAAATCAAAAATATTTTATTGCATGGTTAAAATGGGTTAACAAAATTTTTAGGTACCTACAGGCACGCTTCGTAATTGTCGAGCAATTTAGGGTCCTAGCTGAATTGGTTGTTCCATACTTACTCGTGCTCTATGGAATGTCCAATTTAGCTAGAACCCTAAATGGCTCAACAATCACGGAGCGTGACAGTACTAATGATTCATGTTCTGTATATCCTGCCCTACAATGGCGTTAATATTTGGTTGTCATGTCTATACTTCGTTTTTAAGCATTATTGAAAAAAAAAAAAAGTAAATACTAATATTAACCACTAAGTACATAACTATTACAAAAAAAGCTAAATAATTATACGATTGCATGCTTAAAAAAGACACGTCACCTTCACTCTAATCAAACTCTAATGCTAAACAAACGAAGAATAAGAACTAACAGCGATAAGACCGCCTGTTGCTACCTTTATCTACATTGTAAATCGGTTTTAGGGTTCCGTACCCAAAGGGTAAAACACGGGACCCTATTACTAAGATTCCGCTGTCCGTCCGTCCGTCTGTCACCAGGCTGTATCTCACGAACCGTGATAGAAATTTTCACAGATGATTTATTTCTGTTGCCGCTATAACAACAAATACTAAAAACAGGATAAAATAAAAATTTTAGTGGGGCCTCCCATACAACAAACGTGATTTTTGACCGAAGTTAAGCAACGTCGGGCGGGGTCAGTACTTGGATGGGTGACCGTTTTTATAAATAATGGTACGGAACCCTTCGTGTGCGAGTCCGACTTGCACTTCGCCGGTTTTTTTTAAATTTGTTTTTATGTTTGTGGTGTAATAAAGAATATTTTAGAGTCAGACCAAGAAAAGTCTACAGCAATTTTGATAGCACACGCAGTGCAAGTGTTATTTATATGTCATAATTTCATAGAAGCGACGTTTGAAATAATACTTGCACTGCGTGTTCTATCAAAATCGCTATAGATTTTTCTTGGCCTAACTCTACTTTAAATTACAAAGTAAGGCCTAAATTATAAAATAAGGCCCATCAATGTTTTTTTTTGTGTTTATTAAACTTGATATTTTGTTGTTTTTGGCGGACATGGCCTCAAAATTTAAACCCGCTTAAGAATCGGGCCTTATTTCGTGCATTATATACAATACTACCCATTTTTGTGTAGTCATTATTTATACTATAGAAGCATTGTTTGAGTAGCCAATTATTTAAACAGTATTTTTTTAAAGGGCAACGGTGGCAATATTTTAAGGTCTGGATAATAAGATACAGATCTTAATAAGGATATCAATGTAAGTGAATGTTACCATGACTACCAAACAAACAAATGTGATAGAATTTGCCAGCTGGCATTGTAACATTCAGACAGTTACCTATGTACCTAATCTGAAATATGAATAAATTAGTAATATTTTAAACAGGAAAGTAAACCGAATTTTGGCCTTTTGCTGGACACAATCACAATAGTAATTTGTTTTACAAGAGGGCAAAGTTTATCGCCACCGGTTGATGCATTTGCAGCACCAATGGTAGAAAATGCAAGCTCATCATCAACTGCATAATCGACGTTTGATATGACTATTGAATCCGAGCTTTTTGATCATGAATCATGATAAAACAAAATTTTAGAAGGTCGCAGAATAGTGGATTTAAAATATTTATTTTCTGTGATCTCAAATATCAGGCACGATCATACAAATTGTACATTTGCTGATCTTGCCTTTGTCATTGAAAGACGTAAGGGTTTACACAGAGAATATATATTTAAGTGTAATATGTGCAAAAAAAAGGAAACGATACACTCTGAAGACCCAAAAAGAAAATGTTAGTAAATACTGCTCCTCCCCATGGTTACTTGGTTCCTTATTCAACCTACCTGAAATTAAACGAGTAGGTTAGTAAATTATATCATTTTACATTATAAAGTTAAATGTTTAGGTATCTCAATCACTTACTCACTGGTGGACATGGACGCAAAATTTTTGCCCATCTACTTATACTATCTTATAAAAAATGAAATTTTGAAAGTTAGCACGCTTAAAGTTCGTTTTTTTTTGCATTAAGGTAACAGATTTTGACATGTCTTATTAAAAATTACCATTGAAAAATAAGTCATAGCAAATATGTTAGAATTATAAATCATATTAATCATATTAATGAGCAAGAGCACCCTAAACCGGCGAGCGTGTATGAGGAATGTTATGAATGTGAAGGAAGCGAAAGTGGTATGTCAGGATCGTAGCAAGTGGAAATCCGTGGTCTCTGCCTACCCCTCCGGGAAATAGGCGTGATTGTATGTATGTATGTATGTATGTATTAATCATATACTTTTTTATATTCTTTTGCTTTCATAAGTAATATAAACTAATTTTTGAAAGCGTTTTTCAATAATTATTAATAAAAAGACACGTCATGATTGTTTACCTTCTTTCTAATGCAAAAAAATAACGAACTATAATAACCGGGCCTTATTTGGTACAGAACCTTGATTTGATAGGTACATCGGATATTCTGGGCCCCTGAGTTTGTTACGTAAAGGACAAAATGGTGACATGTGGTTAGAGCTGATACTGTTAAACTAGTGGTTCTGTGCGCTAAGTATAAAAAATAAGCTTCAGCGAACTCATTAAGCCTAGAAAAAACCCTACACCCTACTGCCACTTAAGTCAGTCTTGAGTCTTTGAATCAATTTCCGTAGTAGTACTACTACTACTAAGGTACTAGGAGGTAATAAGGCCTATAGTAGGTATAATAAGGCCTACCTGAAAAATAATGTTCTTACAACAGTGTAACCGTGTTAGTTATTTGAGTAACATATATGTAAAGTGATACAATTAAAAGCTAACAGCAAACCAGTACATAAATTATATCTTATGTACTTCTTATGAATTACACTCTTATAAAGGTTTCGGCTAATTACGCTTAATTATTTGAATAAAGGTAGATGAATTGCGTGCGGTCCAATAGGTAACCACAACTCACGGAGTCCAAAACAATAAGCTGATCAGCAAAGTCAAGTAAACAAAGCCAAGTCACAGTAGTAGAAAGATTATCGAGTTCCGTAAACGTAAGCCGGGTCAAAAAATTCAATCGCAACACAGTAAGTAATAAGTGAACGCCTCGTGGCAGTAACGCACGAAAAATAACATTGCAAATTGTCGGCAATGAGGCGCGCGCGGGTGCAAGCGTACGCATCTGTGTGCGTGCATTACACACACAAATACAGTCTCTCACGCCCCGTCAGAGCGACGGGTATATTCAGCTTGAAATCTCAAAATTGACTTTTACCGATGCGATACCTACCGATCTGTCAGTGTCAAAAGCGAGGTTTTTGGTTGGAGAAATGTCACTTATGACACTGACAGATATGTATCGTGTCGGCGTGACATCTTATTTTAAGCATCATTCGAATTGGGCCGTAACATATTATCAATACAAAGGCGCTTTTCATCAGTTACTTCAATAATTTTGAGAGATAATAGGGCTATTGAGAACATTTTTGGGGACATTGCCTTATCTTATCTTCCTAAAATTAGGTTATCTTGCATTTTATGAGGAGTTAATTGGTTTTGCATCAATGAAACAGCTAAGGAAATGAAGAATTCATATCAAAAGTCAAAGGTTGTCTGGAAGAGACCGCTTGTTAGCGATAAAACCGCCTGTTGTTAACTTTTTCTTAATTTCTTTGTAATTTCACATAAGTCATAACTATACAATTGTAGCTAATAATGAGGCTATAAATTAGTAGATATTATAGGTACTTATAATGTAAGAAATCAAAACGGGCTCTCAAATTCTAAAACCGATATCAAACATTTATTAATTACCCATAACTCTCAACATCGCTTATTTTTCAAAAACTTAAACTTTTCCCAACTCTCAAGTGCCACGTTTCGGTGGCCATTCACCAATCAATAGCAGTTTGTTGTGAAACCCGACGCCTGATCAATACCCCTTTGGCTTAGACCACACGCTCGGTTCCGGGTATGATGGAGTTCGGATTACTTACAGGGTGATGTTGTGATAGCTGAAGGGGAGTCTAACGCTTGGGTTAACCAGCAAGGGTGCTGAGAGACGCACGATCGGGGCTATAAGCGGAGCGTGAGGCACGGTATCCGTATCAAACAACAGGATTCGGATGGCAAGTGCAGCAGCGTTATTATTGACAATACCCCTTCGACGGAGACCACGCTCGGTTCCGGGTATGATGGAGTTCGGATTACGGATTACTTACAGGATGATGTTGTGATCGCTAGGGAGTCTAACGCTAGGGTTAACCAGCAAGTGTACTTAGTGACTCTTGAGCGAGGCGATAAACGGAGCATGCGACACGTGAGCGGACGTGAGCGAGCGACTCAAGAACTACTGAGCGGATTTTTATGCGGTTTTCACCAATCAATAGAGTGATTCTTGAAAAAGGTTTAGGTAGGTGTATAATGTTTTAAGATTGTGGTCTACCCGTGCGAAGCCGGTGCGGGTCGCTAATATTCCCTATATCAAGAATACTCCAAATCTTCTCTTAAATGTCCATGATCGGGGCCGTTACTAACCTGGTTTGTCTGAGCAATCGACTCGCCAGTATTAGCCGGTGGTAACACGGCCAGCTTGTCAACAACAAGCCGCTAAAAGGGTGAGGTTAGTTAACAGTGCCAAAGTTCGAACAAAGGTGCACTCGGTAAGTACGATCAATCCGAATTGGATGCCACTGTACCTGCGGTCGACGTCCAAGTATCGATTATCGAACTGATGGGCATTTGTAGCAGTAATGTTGCGCGACATTACTCCTGCCGCAAAAGTTGAAATGTCGCGCTGCAATACGAGTACTCATGCAGTGATGTAGTCTGAATCAAAACGGTACCTTTAATAATATATTTTATGTTAACATAAAATACTATAGTATATTCGCCATGTGTGACGCCCTTTATACAACTGGACAATTTGACTCGCCGGTGACATTGTAGTCTTCTTCTTCTTGCTAGACCTGTTCCCATTTACTTGGGGTCAGCCTGCTTTGTCCTCAATTTCCATTTAGTACGGTATTGCGCTACGTCTTTACACTCTTTACACTTAACTGTAGTAATGACATTGTAGCCAGCTGCCAAAACCGGAAATATAAACCTACCTTCTAGCTACTACCCTCTACTAATGTGTATGCCCACGTCGTTGTAGGTTAATTGTCTTAATTTATTTAAAGTGGCAAAGTGAATTGCAAGTCATTCATTTTTACTTCCTTCCGCACCACCCGTACGCTCTACAAATTAAGCTACAAGCTTTAATTCAAGTAGCCCTTACATCCACGTGCTAACGTTAAGTGCGTCCCATTAAAAGACCTCCATGAAAAAGGAAATCTCGAAAATTACCAACTCCACGTGCGGCTACGGAGTCGTTTTTCTTTTTAAACTGGGTGGGAATTTGTGTTATTTTGGGATTTCGTGACCGCATTGATAATTTTGTCCATGTAGTGCTGAAAGATCTACTGCTTTTCGTTGCATAGCGAGCGCAGGCGACTCGAGCTTTTGGACCAACCAGCATAACTATGGTCTGGTGGTTCATACAATAACAACTAGTAGTTGGATTCACTTTTATATTGGTTTTGTAAGGATTCGATTTGTTCCGCTAGGTAAACTATTAGGAATAGTCCAGCGCGTGTTCTGGTGGAGTGCCAACGCGCTGTGGGGTCTAACTTCTTATTTTAAGTGAATGTATTATGTTATGTGTAGCACTGAATCACCTTGCATATTAATTACGTCTGAGTTGGATAGTGCAAAAAATACCTGTTGAAATGTTAATGGAGTTCCTCGAGACGATGGCTTTGCTGTAGTACTTTATACAAAATAATAATACCTTAACATAAATATAACACCTTGTGACCAGCAAAATGCCACCTAGAAATAATCCCTATTAACAACCAACAAGGTACTTTTAATCTATGAGCACCACAAATACTTACCTATTCAACTCTCTAGTAACTATTATTTAACCCATTCACTCCACCTAAAGGTTGACTCACGCTAGACCAGGCCGGGGCCGGCCGGAGCTCCAGGCGCTCCGTTTTCTATGGATATCACCACGTGATCACCGATCAGCCGTCATAGAAAATGAAATGTCGGACGCCTCGGCCCGGGCACGGCCCGGTCTACCGTGAGTCATCCTTAAGTTCCTTAACTCGCAAGCTTCAAAATTAATGGTTATGGCCCCGCGTCACAGCATTTTAAATTGATTACCTAGATTCCATCATCACTTTAAATACCTCGGCACTTCAAACGTTGAAAAATATAAAACCAATCTAATATGAATAAACGCATTTAGGTAAACCAATATTTTAATCACTAGGTTTTTATCACGGTGTAGGTAGGTACCTACCTATTAATTCTTAAATTAAATTACATAATATATAATTTTGGTACTTTTTGTACATCAATTCATTCAAGCCCAGTGATTGGTAGGTATTTCTTAACGCTTAGTTTGTGGTATAATTTTGTAAACGAATGAAATTTAATAAACAAGTTACGCGAGAGTTATAGAAACAAAACTATCGTGTATTGCATGTTTTAGGCCCTGCAATGTGTGGTTAAAATCAAGCACACTGTAATGGGTTTCCAGAGGCGATCGTTCGTGTCTTTCCTGTAGACATCGCAAAGTTAAGAGAAGACGCTGCACCCTGAAAGTGGGATAGTTGTACGCCTCACTTTGTTAATGGACGCCCCCTTAATGCCCTAGTAAGGCCTAGTAGTTTAATAAGATGCATCCACGCATCCCTACTATCCCTAGTTAGCAAAACGATTACCTACGTTAAATAGAACGCTATTATAGTTATTATGTCTAGGGAATTATGGGGCAAACAATCATTTAGACACGGCAGCTTTTTAGGCTTTTTTGGGGTTTTATTTTAGTATTTTTAGTTTAATAGGGTAGGGTCATTTTGAAATTTCTGTTTGTTAGACAGAGACAAAATTTAACAGAGGTTGCTTGCTAAGTTCTTTGGATAAAGAATATAAAATCATCAAAGTGTGTAGTCATTAATCATTAATAGTGTTCGACCGAAGTTTCGGTTCCGGCAAGGTTGAGCATAAAAATCATGTTCCGACCGAAGATTCGGTTTCGGCCAAAAAACTACCAAACATTTCGGCCGCGCTGAAACAGTTTTTTCGGTAGTGTCCGACCAAAGATCCGGTTTTCGGCTTAAAAATCTAGTTCCCGTAATTACGTCTCTGCCGAAACTAACGCAAAACCAAATCTTCGGTTTGGGCCGGTCATTATTAAACTGTAGGTAAGTACTTATGCAATTTAGTTCAGCTCAAACTTGGACGTCGACTAAGTTTTCAAATATTAATTGGGCTAACCGAATTCACACCTAAGTTTAAGCTAAGAATCAGATGTAACTAGAGGAATAAGCTTAGAACTGGCTAAGAATCAAATAGGTATAACTAGGAATCAATGCTTCTTAGGCGTCCCGTCCGCTGTCCGTATCTGGCGCTGTTTGAGACCTGACTGAGGAATCTAAAGACGAACTTAGTTCATTAAGTGTTTCTAACTCCGTACCAACAGTTTGCTACTTAGTTTAGGTAATCAATTTGCAACTAGGGAACAAATCGAATAATTTTATTAAATTGCTTATGTGTTTTTATACTACATCGGTGGTAACAAGCATACGGGCCGCCGTATGGTAAGCAGACTCAGTAGCTTATGGACGCCTGCAACTTAAGACATGTTTCAATGCGCGTTGCCGCCCCTATCCTTAAAACTTCGCACCCTTGTTGAGCTTTCAATTTACAGTACTAATACCTACCTAATAACAAGGAAAGCTAATATCTAGACCGCCAGACATAGATATGTTCATACCTAAATCGTCAAGTTTCATATTATTTCAGCATATCGTTTTAAAATAAGAGCATATCTCCGATTACGGAGGCGGCAAAGTTCTTATGGCTTATAAGTTGATAACCAAAAATGTAATGCTTAAACTAGATTTCTTCCCAAAGTAGTTCTACAAAATATTTTTATGGGAATTCTACACGTTATTGCCATAAACGTGGCCCGTTATCATTGCTTGATAGTCTAGTCCTCATGGAGCGGATGCCGCCACGAATAATTAGCGTTTATGGCCGACTCCGATTTGTTACACCGATTTATATTCCAACAGCTCACGAATGCTTTATTGCTAACTGCTAAACTGTTTGAGTGATTTATTCGTCCTGTCCTGTTACATGAAATTAGGATAAATTTAAAAGTGGAAAAATTACTGTCTTGTGTGAGACTTGAACTCACGGCCTCTGAATATCAAGTCCCACCCAAGACCACCACTCCACCACACACATTTTTCCACTTTTTAATTTATTCAAAGCTTAATAGCATCGTTCGCAGACGTTTCTGTTAGTAAAAAAATTAAAATTATTGTAATAGCTATATGTTTTTAAACTAGTATTCTGATAAGCTTCTGATCATGTAGGTATTTCGCCTTTTCTCAGAAACCTATCTTATAAATAATAAATATAGTAAATATTACAGATAAATCGGGAGCAGTTGTCGAAGCTCTTTTTACCTGACTGCGGCATTTTGACTTACATTTTAGGTAAGTGTTTTGTTTTGGCTAAAAAATATAATGACCACCAAACAAATACATTGGTAGGTACCCTAAATACAAAAATCATGCTTACCACAAAAAATTACTGAACACCAAAAAAATAAGGGCTAAAAATACAAAAGTACCACCGTTTTAATTGCGACTGCACTTCAAATTGTATTCAAATACCAAATAATATTGAATGATCACCAAAAATCATTAATGATCACCAAATCTTGAAGACCAAATTAATGCGATATTTTCTAAATAAACCACTATGGTTACCAAAAAATGTATACATATTACCAAATAAAGCAAACTGATGCCAAAATTACTAGCTCCTCCCGCTCAACCCCCCATACCCCGCACCGCATACATACCTAATGAAAAGGTCGTGAACTTGATTCGCAATAAAAACGAGGAAATCTTGCAAAATATAGGTGTAATTTTCTTCGAATGACATTAGTGACAGTAAAACAGTAAAATATAGAAAAAGGTATAAAAAGTATATCGATATCAAAAGAGGCCGTCATCTACACTCCCCACCCTAGTGCGCAAACTAGCACTAATCAGCTAAGGGTACAGGAGCCACGCGCGCCACAGACCGGCGCAGCACGCCGGTAGCGGTGCTAATGTCGACTACCCTGATGCGACCGTTTTTCCAGGCAGGACACTTTTTATTAGGCCTCGTGGCCACACGTTTCGAGGCGAGTCAGGGTCAACGACAAGCACTAGGTCACCGACACCCAGTGGCTTCTGCTCCTGTTGCCACTTCTTTCTCGGTAACAGAAGCGGGAGGAACTCCTTCATCCACCGCTTCCAGTACATGTCGGCCAATCGCTGCGCTATTCGCCATTGCTTCCTTAAGGCTAAGTCCGAATCGTCAAATACGCCATGTATTGGCAACCTGGATGAAGAGCCTATAAGAAAGTGGTTGGGCGTAAGCGCGTCAGAGGAGCCCGGCTCTACCGACACGTGTGTTAGTGGTCGACCGTTGACAATACCTTCTACTTCCGCTAGTAGAGTGTTGAGAGTTTCGTCTCGGGGCGCTCGTTCTTTTAAAATGACACGAAGAGATCGCTTTACGGTCCGAATCAAGCGCTCCCACGCCCCACCCCAATGGGGGCTGGCGGGCGGAATAAAAGTCCAGCGAACTTGATTGTTAAGAGCTTCGGCTCTAAGTGATTCTTCGTCGAGCTCCTGTATGGATCTTCGCAATTCGACGTCTGCTCCGCGTAGGTTCGTGCCGTTGTCGGAATAAATATGCGACGGCCACCCACGTCGAGACGCCATTCGTCGAAGCGCCATAATCAATGAGTCAGTAGTAAGTGTGTGAACGACTTCTATGTGGACTGCACGAACGGTTAGGCAAGTAAACAAAACGTCGTAACGTTTTTCTCGACGTCTGCCTACTGTGACTTCCATGGGCCCAAACAGATCGATCCCGCAAAAGGTGAAGGCACGTTGATGATGCGCCATACGCGCTTGAGGTAAGTCACCCATCCGAGGCACCTGTGGGGTAGCCTTTCTTAACCTGCAGAGCATGCAATGAGACGCAACATTTTTGACGGTAGGTCGCAAGTGAATTATCCAAAATTCTTGTTTTAAATCATTTACTACCGCCTCTTGGTGTCCGTGGGCAGCCTTCACATGATATTGCTTGACCAAAAGCTTGGCAGTAGGATGCCTTCCGTCAAGAATAATGGGCCTTTTCGCTTCCTGAGGTACGTCAGAAACAGCATCAATGCGGCCGCTCACGCGTAAAACATTGTTCTCGTCCAAGTATGGAGATAGATTTCTCAGCCGACTATCGCGTGGCAAGTCTTTTCCTGCCTTTACTGCTTGTATGTCACTGGCAAAGGAATCTTCTTGAGCTTGCCGCAGGATTAACTGCTTTGCTTGTTCCACCAGGGCGTAGTCGTCAAGTGCGATACCTCTGCATTTATTTGTAAACTTGAGAACACAAGCGGTAGATCGCATAAATCGTAGCCACGAGGAGAAGCGCTCAGGGTCAGGAACCGGGAAACATGTACGTGAGTTTTGTACTACGGTCATGCAAGCTTCAGCGCCGACTTCATTTTCGGGTTGCAGGACGTTCGCTGGCCAGCAAGTCTCATCGCTGTACAAAAACTCGGGTCCCTTGAACCACTCATTAAGAAAAGACTGATAGTTGAACGTTTCTCTTGTAGCAATGTCCGCCACGTTCAGTCCTGTTGGCACATATCTCCATTCAGAGGCTTGAGACAGGTCGTCAATCTCGCCTAATCTATTAGCCTCGAAAGTCTTGTATCGACGAGTGTTGTTGCCAATCCAGTGTAGCACCGTACTTGAATCGCACCAAAAGTATCGCCGTGTGACGTGCAAACGATGTGCCTTCGCTATTGAGTCAGCGAGTCGAGCTGCTAGCAACGCAGCTTGAAGTTCCAATCGCGGCACAGTTTGAGGTTTCACCGAAGATACTCGGCTTTTGCTAGCAACAAACGCGACACATATCTGATCGTTACTCTTCCAACGCCAGTACGCAACCGCTGACATTGCTTTAAGTGAGGCGTCACTGAATAAATGCAGTTCTAAGTCACTGTAGCATTGCTCGGTCACGGCATGAAAAGAAGAGAAAGTTGGTAAAGTTGTGGTCAACTCATCTCCCATCTTACACCTGGCAGCGCATGACTGGTACCATCTTGGCAGGCGAATTTCTCCAATAACCTTCAGTAATTGCAACCAACTGCACCATTTTTTATACAATTCATCTGGAATAATATCGTCCCAGTCGATATGGAGACGCCAGGTGTCCTGCAGCATAACTTTGCCTTGTGTAGTAAAGGGTGACAAGAACCCAAAAATGTCAAAAATTGACATAATAACACGCAACATAACCCTCTTCGTAGGTCTCAGTTCGCCTTTGATGACGCTGTCGGGAATGCGCTTGAATGACACATCGAACCCCAGTTCATCCTTGGCAGGGTACCACATCAGTCCAAGAGTGCGCTCACCTTCATCATGATCGTCCAGTCCGAACCTCACAGCTGTATTACCTAAAATATCCTTAGGTATAGTGTCGAACACATTTGCGCTATTACACGTCCAGTTGCGGATTTCGAAACCTCCCGCACTGTGAATATCGCGAATATTCTTTACCATACTGATGGCGGTAGCTTCATCCGGCAGACTATCAATATAGTCGTCCATATAGTGCTGGCGGTGTATAGCAGAGACGGCAGCTGGAAGCGTAGACTCGAACCTGCTAGCGTTCTTGTTCTTAATGTACTGGGCAATAAAGGGCGAACAGTTCGCGCCGAAAATCAGCGACGTCATCGCGTACGTCTTCACTGGGCCTGTGGGATTCCTACCTCTCCACAGGAATCTAAGGGCATTCTGGTCTACGGGATTAATTTTAATTCTCAAAAACATATCTTTTATGTCACCGGTTACGGCTACCCTAATCCTCTCGAAAACGAACCATAATGCCGAACAAGGAAACGAGTAAATCCGGACCCGTGAGAAGAAAGTCATTTAGAGACTTGCCTTGACTTTTAGCTGCTGCGTCATAAACCAAACGCAGCTTCTTCTTGTTCGGATTGTCAACTCCGAAATGTGGCAAGTACCATGTATTAGGCGTGAGTGACGTGTCGGCCATTTCCCGTGCAAAATCGTTTTCAAACAAATGGCTGACACGTTCCTCGTACCTGAGTCCATAAGCTGTATCAGCTAGCATTTTCTTTTCTACACCCTGTAGCCGCTTAAATGCGCTAGGGTAACTATCGGGCAAGCTGACGTGCGGATCTTTCCACGGAAGACCCACTGACCACCTGCCATTGGTGAGCAATGCAGACTTCTCTAACATTTCCTGCGCTTTCACATCGTCAGCATTCTCTCTAGGCTTACCTGCAACTCCCAAAGAGTCGATCGCAAACGAGCGGCGTACCTCGTCGTGTAGCTCACGCAGTGCGTGCGCGACGGCGTCTTCCTCAGGCACCACGCAGAGGTTGAGCGTGGCGTGCGCTGATCGCGAGGAGCGTGCGGCCCGCGACGCGCGCGGCACATGTACCGGCCCATGAACACACCAACCTAAGGGGGTGCGTGTAGCTGAGGGTTCGTTATCAGGCCCTAAGCATACTTCTAAAGGTACAAGTAAATTATAATTGTCCTGACCTATTAACAACTCTGGCTTAGAAATCTTAGCAAAGGGAAGTTGAGTCTTAAGTTTTTTCAAATGCTCATACTTGTCGCAGTCTACTAAGTTAACATTTTGTACAGGTATACTTAATTGTTGAACGCTACGTACATTTAAATCATGTGTACTACCACTAGCACTAGAAATACGTAAAGTCAGTACAGTTGCTTCGTGCACAAGCTCGTCGTCTTTCCAGGCGCCACACACGCGCATGGATTCGTTGCGGCCGGTGAGGCCGGCGCGCGCTGCTAACTCAGAGCTGAACAACGAAACTGAAGACCCGTCGTCCAAAAAGGCAGTCGTACTAAACACGCCGTTCGGTCTGTGAATGTTGACAGGAACTACTTTCAATAGTACGCGCTTTTCAGTATTTATAGAGCACGTCGTAGCTTCTGTTACAGACGATGACTGTATTGTGGAACTCGATGGTGACTCCGTGACTGAGGTTGACTCGGGCTGCGGCATGGCGCTGACGTTAACGTCAACCGGGCGCGAAGTTGAAGCTTTGCCATCTTTGTTGATGTCTACGTAGTGCAATAGACTGTGGTGTGCTCCTCCGCATTCATCCTTGTCGCACGCAGGCGCAGAACAAGTCTCACGATCGTGGCGTTGCGATATGCATTTGTAGCAAAGTCCGTACTTCTTAACGTGGCGCCATCTGTCTTTACGTAAAGCGCGTTTAAACTTCTTACAGTCAGGCAACTTATGACATTGAGTGCGGCAAAAGAGGCACTTATCGTTCTTCCATTCGTCGTCGCGTTGGTCAGTTTGCAATAAAATTGCTTGCGCTTTCGGTGCAACTTTAGTAGTAGTATCGTGTTGCTTTTGTTTATTCTGCTCAGGGCGATAACTTTGCAGATGAACGTTGGCGGTCGTGGTAATCTTGAGAGCTTCCATGTTGAGAAAGTCGGACATAATATTCAAACGTGACTTTGCTCCGTCCTTGATTAGTGGATAGCTATAATCCGACCACTTTGAAACGAGTACTGGAGGTAGTTTCGATATTAACAAAGGGACAATACTAAGCCCTTGCACGTACTCCTCGCGCCCCACTGCCTTCACAGACTCGACGAAGTTTTGGACTTTGACAGAAAAATTGACAATATCTTTCTGGTACTCTTGGGACATGGTCTGAAGCTTCTTAATGTCATGAATGAGTCTGCTTATAATACATTCGGGGTCGCCGTGACGAAGTTCAAGTGTCGCCATAATACGATCAGGAGAGGCGGCGGTCATAAGCAGGGCTGACACGGTTTCTTTGGCTTGTCCTTGCAGACACTTACGTAATCTCCATAAGTTTTCCTTCGGGGTAAATTTACAAACGTCAGTTGACTCCTCAAACGCTTGTTTAAATTGCAGCCATTCGAGCGGATCGCCGGAATATTTCGGTAAATCTCGCGGCGTACATATGCGGCTCAAAATGTTGGCATGTGCCTTATCTTTAGTGGAGGCGATCGTCAAATTCTTTACTGCGGCTGCGAGTAGCTTGATAGTACCATTAGAGTCGGCGAGGGGAGGTGCCGGCTGGTTGCGGTCGCCCAGGTTATCATCATCCTCGGGGGCGGGCTGCAACGGATCAAGATCTCGCGCGCTACGCTCCATCCAGTCTTCAACATTTTGACGAGTGCTATTACCGGCGTCGCTAATGCGGGAACTGTGACGTGAGCTTTTACCACTTTGGTGTGAACTGTATTTTTCTGACTTTAGGTTGGCTAGTTCAGCCTCATACTTCAAATCTAACAACTCGTTAGCAATCTTGGCCTTTTCTTTAGCGCGCTCATATTCTAACCTTTTCCGTATGGCAGACGAGGATTTAGATACCATGCTGTGCGCTGGCAGCGGGTGCGGCACGTCGGTGTGCGCCGAGGTTTCCATGTGGCTGCTGCCAGCAACGAACGTCCTGTCTGCTGGTCGAATAGTCGTTGAGTGCGAGGGCGAAGACTTGGACATTCTTATTACCTCAGGTTTTGCATCGCGCTCTGCGCGTGTTAGACTTCTTGTTCTTATGGGAGTGCGAAACATCTCGTAGCTCGAAACTTACTTAGTGCGCGGTTCAAACATAACACTAGGACCGGCTCGAAGACCAATGAAAAGGTCGTGAACTTGATTCGCAATAAAAACGAGGAAATCTTGCAAAATATAGGTGTAATTTTCTTCGAATGACATTAGTGACAGTAAAACAGTAAAATATAGAAAAAGGTATAAAAAGTATATCGATATCAAAAGAGGCCGTCATCTACACCTAACCTAACGTACTTTTCTAGTAGCATTTCGTTATCCTACTAGAAAAGTAGGTTAAACTGCTATCAGTTAAGTGGGTTAGGTTAGGTTAGCACTGCGACACTTACAGAAACGAAATGCTACTAGAAAAGTGGGTTAGGTTAGGTTTGAACTGCGACCCATACAGAAACGAAATGCTACTAGAAAAGTGGGTTAGGTTTGAACTGCCACCCTTACAGAAACGAACTGCGACCCTTACAGAAACGAAATGCTACTAGAAAAGGGGGTTAGGTTAGGTTAGAACTGCGACCCTTATAGAAACTAAATGCTACTAGAAAAGTGGGTTAGGTTAGGTTTGAACTACGACCCATACAGAAACGAAGTGCTACTAGAAAAGTGGGTTAGGTTAGGTTTGAACTGCGACCCTTACAGAAACGAAATGCTACTAGAAAAGTGGGTTAGGTTAGGTTTGAACTGCGACCCTTACTGAAACGAAATGCTACTAAAAAAGTGGGTAATGTTAGGTTTGAATTGCGACCCTTACAGAAACGAAATGCTACTAAAAAAGTGAGTTATGTTAGGTTAGAACTGCGATCCTTACATAAACGAAATGCCGCTAAAAAGTGGGTTAGGTTAGGTTTGAACTGCGACCCTTACAGAAACGAAATGCTACTAGAAAAGTGGGTTAGGTTAGGTTAGAACTGCGTCTCTCACAGAAATGAACTGCTACTAGAAAAGTAGGGTAGGTTAGGTTTGATCTGCGACCCTTACAGAAACGAAATGCTACTAGAAAAGTGGGTTAGGTTAGGTTTGAACTGCGACCCTTACAGAACCAAACTGCTATCAGAAAAGTGGGTTAGGTTAGGTTTGAACTGCGACCCTTACAGATACGAAATGCTACTAGAAAAGTGGGTTAGGTTAGGTTTGAACTGCGACCCTTATTGAAAAGAAATGATACTAGAAAAGTGGGTTAGGTTAGGTTTGAACTGCGACCCTTAAAGAAAATAAATGCTACTAGAAAAGTGGATATGGTTAGGTTTGAACTGCGACCCTTACAGAAAAGAAATGCTACTAGAAAAGTGGGTTAGGTTAGGTTTGAACTGCGACCCATACAGAAAAGAAATGCTACTAGGAAAGTGGGTTAGGTTAGGTTTGAACTGCGACCCTTACAGAAAAGAAATGCTAGTAGAAAAGTGGGATAGGTTAGGTTTGAACTGCGACCCTTGCAGAAAAGAAATGCTACTAGAAAATTGGGTTAGGTTAGGTTCGAACTGCGACCCTTACAGAAGCGAAATGCTACTAGAAAAGTGGATTAGGTTAGGTTAGAACTACGACTGTTACAGAAATAATATGCTAGTAGGAAAAGGTGACGAAGTGGATTAATTCATTTAATAGGATAACGATATATTAAATATTTGCACATTTTTAATTAAAATGTGGTTACAATTTCGGTGGTCATTTACTATTTTTGGGTTGTCAATGATTATTTTGGAGTCATTTGCTTTAATAGGATAGCAAGATTTAAAAATTTGTTTATATTATTTTACATTAAAATGCAGTTCAAATTTTGGTAATAATTTACTATTTTTGGGTTAATAATGGTTAGTTTGGTGTCATTTCCTTTAATAGGATAGTAAAATGTAATAAAATTGGTAATCATTTCACATTAAAATGGTGTTATAATTTTGATGATCATTTATTATTTTAGGGTGGTAAAATAGATTTTTTTGGTATTAAATATTTACTAAATCTAGTGATCAGTTAAATAGCAGCCTTTTGTTTTTGTCGTATGTTTCACCATATAAACGAACGATAAATTAAAATGAAATTTATAGGTACCAAATTTTCTTTTTGCCCCAATTTCATACTCGCAAAACAGACTTTCAAAAAGTTTGATAAGAACCGCTATAAGAAGGTAGTCTTATTACTCTCTAGCCTAGGGTGCCTATTACCCTTGCCAAGGAATAGTTATAAAAGTAGGTAGGGTTCTTCTTCTAAAATCACGTACACATCTTGTTATCATTGTCACAGCATGTCAAGTCGTTATATTAGTACTTACGTAGACTGTGACATCAGCAGCTCCCAATATGGTAGGAGATAATATAGGAAACGTGCCTATACGATCAATATATTACGGTCATCTCGTTTGTTAGGTCAGTATTTTAACATCATCATTCTCTTGCCCTTTTCCCATTCACTTGGGGTCGGCGCAGCATGTCTTTCTCTTCCACACCTCTCTGTCACCCGTCATCTCATCATTCACTTGCGTTCGTTTCATATCATCTCTCACACAGTACATCCACCTTAGGTCAGTATTTTAACATACCTACATTATGGCCTCAGTCTTCTCTTTATAACATATTATAATAATTTGTATGTAAAAGAATATGTATGTTTATTTTATATTTGAGCTTATTGTCAGTGTCTTAGCGGCGTATAAAAAATATATTTTTGGAACGTGGGCTCGTAAAGATGTTTGTGGACTCGACTGTACACAGAGAAGCAATTACACGTCAATTAACTACTTTAAATCACAGCGTCACCTGTCCATCCGTCCAGTAATTTGTAGCAGTTGTCAAAAACCGGTTAAGTGACCTTGAACCGATAATACCGACATTGCTGACTAATCCCACCCTAGTCCGCCACCGCCAGCCTAACGTCCAAAACGAAATGGGCAAGAGGATTAAGAAATGGTATAAATATAAAGACTCCTAAAGCCTGTGCAAAATTCTAAAATGTAGTAAGTGATTATGGGGCTCATATTTTGTTAATCCTTTTCGTTCCAACCGCGGTTGCATAAGAGAAACTTTTTTGGAAGGGATGTTGGGAAAAGCCGCTTGCTCACCGCGGTTGTCGACGGAGGAACGGATTAACAGGTAGTTAAGCCGTGTACCTAATGAACGTATTTTGCAGTGATAAGTATGTATTTTATTTTTGTATTGATAAGATAGACATCCCTAGATTTGTGAAAGTATGCATAGTCGAAATCTCTGTGAGTTTTGAGTCAGTAGCTAGTCGAAATGGTAAGGGAAAAACAGAGAATAGAGAACACGGTTTTAAGTAAGACTGATATAATGGGTAATACCTACCTACCTGGAAGATTCTGACGTAAACGTAGGTAGGTTACATAGGTATCGGTGGAATTTCT
Organism: Cydia splendana; assembly: GCF_910591565.1. Lineage (NCBI taxonomy): Eukaryota > Metazoa > Arthropoda > Insecta > Lepidoptera > Tortricidae > Cydia > Cydia splendana. The sequence goes on from NC_085973.1 coordinate 19,206,724, forward strand.
GATTTGACTTTCTTCTGTTTAAATCGGTGCAAAGTTATCTTAGATGGATTCTACAGAAGTAGGAAATACGAGCGTTTTAAGCATTTTAGTATCATTTCACATTTAAGAGGCATTCAACGTGAAACCGCTTGTTGAGAATCACGCACCTTCTTCCTTTCCGATAGAAATATATATTGTAATAATAGTTGGTCTAATTTCTAACTATAGGTACGCTAAGAGTTGACAGGTCTTCAGCCTAGAAAAGGGACGTCAGGCGTTTGCCAATAACGGTGACAGTTGTATGAGTTTCTAGTTCCACTTCCGAGCCCTTTCGCGACCGGATATGATGCTATTTTTGTCCATCCGTCTGTCAAGGACTCTATAGGAACGTAGTGACGCTTCCTTCAAGTTATGCTTGACACTCTTGACAGGAACGCACAGGAATACAAAACAAAATGGGTTCTTAAGGTACGGTCAGCCAAGAAAGTGGTCTACCACTTTTCGACTCTATCAATCAGATGACAGAGTCGAAAAGTGGTAGGCCACTTTCTTGGCTGACTGTACACCTGTCCTAATGTCTGGAGGAATGGAAGGACCACATAGACGAAAGAATAGATGGTCATCACGGCATTCCTAGATGTTCACTACAGATGTGCATTGCGGAAAATTAACAAAAAGTTCTAGAATTTTTTTTTAATGTAATAGTCAGCAAACGATGCGCCTGATGGGAAGCGGTCACCATCGCCCATGGACATAAGCAACATCAAAGGAGCCACTTACTGACCGATGAAACGCAACAGCTCGATTGAGTTGAAATGTAACTTTGCATAGATGATATCGGATGGCAATTATTTTGTCATAGAATGTGAATAAAAATAAATCGTGTCATAATATCCCTACACTACATTGTACAAATACCAAAAAAAATTAATAATTTTTTTTACTAAATTGCGAAGAAGATAAGTATAAGGATTACCCAAGGATAAACTCAGTTCTGTAGGCACTGAAGTGAGATTTACCTGATTCCCGGAATCCAGAATATAATAACGGTATAAACGTAGGGTATTCATGTCAAGAGGTTTCAGGAAAATTCACTAACAGGAATATAAAGCCTTTCAGCTTGAACGTGTTAAATTAATACAGAGAAATGGACAATAAACGTTGCTGATACTGACAACTGACACATAGCTACCTACCTGCAGTCTCGATTACTTGTAAGGGATACCTCATTTACATGGTATAATAATATACTCCGCCTGGTACTCCATTCCCGTCTTTTCTAGGTCACCTAACTGACACAAGCCTACGTCATCATGCGACAGCGCTATATGATAATATGCGATAGCGCTATATATAGCGGCCATGTTATTGTGACGTAGGCCTGTGTCACTCTGGGAATAGAAGACCATGTTTTATTAGACTATGCCTCATTTATACTCATTTGTACAAAAACATACCTACTAGTGCTTCTGTGATTTGTAGACCTTTAGTTCCAACATTTTGATTTTTAGGGTTCCGTACCTCAAAAAAAACGGAGCCCTTATAGGATTACTCGTGCGTCTGTCTGGCTGTCCGTCTGTCACAGCCTATTTTCTCAGAAACTACTGGACCAATCAAGTTGAAATTTGGTACACATTGGTGACCCAAAGATGGTCATGTAACGTAAAGAAATGAATTTTCAAACTATATCGTGTTATAATTATATCCTATGAAAGAGCTCATTTTGAAAATTTCAAATAAGTAGGTAGGTACCTATATTTTTTTTATAATTTTAAAATACATAGATTAGAAGTTATTTAAGAAAATAGCCAAAAAATTACCATTCCCCCCTTTATCTCCAAAACGACTGGGTCTAAAATTTGAAAAAAACCTGCCAAGTGCGAGTCAGACTCGCACACGAAGGGTTCCGTACCATTATCTATAAAAACGGTCACCCATCCAAGTACTGACCCCGCCAGACGTTGCTTAACTTCGGTCAAAAATCACGTTTGTTGTATGGGAACCCCACGACGGACGGACAGCGGAGTCTTAGTAATAGGGTCCCGTTTTACCCTTTGGGTACGGAACCCTAAAAATACACTAAATAGTTCTTAACCTATAGATGACAGGAACCCCTATTAGAAATGTGCAGTCAAGCGTGAGTCGGACTTTATTTGGAACGCGTGTCCTACTCGCACTTGGCCGGTTTTTAATTTTTCCAAAGATTGAATCAACAAAAATATCTATACACCGAATCGGTTAAGAAATGGTTTTAGGTAGGGTAAAATGCCCTAGCGACGGACACCAAACAACCTTAGATTATTAGGCAGGTACGGTACGTTAGAATAAGAAATGGTCATAAATTTGTCTATACGTTAAAAATTTACAAATTTGTTATAGGTAGGTACTTACCGATTAGTATATTGTTAGCTTTCATTTAGTCATCAGTCTTCATCATAGTTTTTGAATACATAATTACTATACCTACACTCATTGAAACCCAGTGCACGATGATAAAGTTGATTACCTATATATTATCTTCTATTGTAATTTAAGTAAGTACATCTCGTTATATAGTTACCTAGATACCTACTTAGTGTGGCTGTATAGCTTTACTAGGTAAGTACCTACTTATCTTATACTTAGTATCTTTTTTTTGTTATAAATACCTATGATCGTTACTACAATTTTAGGGTCAATCTTTTATCAAGTCAACCTTGACATGATAATAATATGTACATATGTATATCCACAAAGCCTGTTAATATAAAAATAGTAACTAGTGGGTGCAAACTTCAAGAAACAAAATTTTATACTTGTTTATTTTATTAGTTGGTCCTTCGAGCCCGGATACTGGTTCGAAGGACCGAAATCGAAAAGTTACTTAGGTATTATCCGTATTATGTCATGTTAATTTACCAGTTTATATGTATATAATTATTCAAACTACTATCAAACTTGTCTTGTATTCTTAAGCCAAGAGTGGCAAACTCTACTAGCTATGTTTATATTTTGTAAGAGGTTCGTCCGGTCAAAAGTGCTTACTTCTTTGTTACCAAGAATACTCTATAGGTATACATGCACTAACAGGTATCCTATACATTGACTTTATACAATTGTCTATCAACAAGACTGGAGCTTATCTTTGTAAAGTAACTAGTTGGCCAAGTTAAGATTTCGTTGAATATTTTCGGTGCGCAAGGTGCGCGAGCGACTTGCATTCCTCCGGGAGGGACGCGAGGGAATGACCTGCATTCCTCCCTGCCCTTACCTCATGTCATAACAGTGATCCTCACAAATCCAAAGTCAAATTCACAATCACCACATATTTGTCACACAAACATATAAAAAAACACTGTTTTGTTTACATCATTTAAAACACGCGACACAAGTAACCCCGGCTATAGCAAAAGCAAACTGGATTGGATCGGCTTTAGGATCGGCGCGGAATGCTTTTGTTCTATCCCGCTCTTACTCTCGCGCATGTTGTTTCGTCTCGCTCGCTCGGAGAAAGGCGCCAATGCCCGGCGCGGGCGCCGCTTCCTCCGGGACTCAAAAAAAAAGTACAGAAACAAGTGGTTAAGTTAACTGGTAATGCCTTACCTGACACTGTGATTTCGAATTTGAGATGAGGTTTTAATGACTGGCGTCGAGGTAACGATATATCAAGTTTTTATGAACTGATAATTTAACTGGAAAGTTGAAAGCATCGAAATTAATGAACATCAAGTATTTAAAAAAAATGTTGATTTAAATAAAGATGTTTTTGAAACAGGGTCAAAAACGCACAATATCCCTGGAGTTGCAGGCGCCATAGGCTTCAGTGACCACTTACCTTCAAGCGGGCCTTATGCTTGTTTGCCACCGACGTGGTACCTATATTTAAAAAATAGGTAGATGCAATATCATCTTTTTGTGGTCCATAGAAGTTTGTATGCAGGGGTGGTACCTTTTCTCTGCAGTTGCCTACTTAATATAAAAACAGTAAAAAGATTTTTAACAATTCTACACTGGTGCATTTACCCTACCTGGATTACTTAGTTATTCTACTGAATTTACTCTAAAGATTGATTTTCTGGAGTGATTTCTTTATTTTTTCTAAAGAATTTATTTGGTTGTTTTAAAGGTTTTTACTTTTCTAATAGCCCCTTGTTTTTTTAGGTAAGTATTAAAACGATTTCCAGCTTGGTGGGAATCAATTCTTGAAAACTCTTTTTGGGTCTAATTTGATTGGCCTAATAGCCACAAAATCCTTATTACGTACTTTATCATATTCCCACCCCGAACTTTTCACGAAACCAATGTCGTCGCGAGTGAAGCATTTGGAAATAAGACCCAGAAAACGTAATGGATGAGGAAAACTGCCCCCCGGTGGAATATACCTCATAACTTGCGAACACGAATATGTGCTCCGTTCAACGTTCTGTGGGTCAATCTCTCTCACTCGAGAATTTTACGAAGGTATTTAGTTTGAAATAGTTATTTACGATACAAGTGCGGAAAAGAGGAAATTCGAAACGAGTGGCGATAAATTAAAACACGACCGAAGGGAGTGTTTTAAATCGACACGAGTTGCGAATTACCTATTCGCACGTGTATCGTACGACGTTTTACAGTACATATGGCCCTTTAAACTTTTGACATACACACGAAAAGTGCTATTTTACGCACTAGTGCGGGAAAATAGGGCCATATGTACTGTAAACGTGTTTTCCACCACACGTGTATTTTCAAAGTACATAATTGAGATACATAAAAACCTGCGCGGTGGCCAAATCTTCCGTCACAAATTGCGGCGCGCCCTATATCTTTTATTTTTTTCTAATTTTCTGGCTTAAGAGCAGATCTTCAAAATGAAAGCGCTCTTAAGACGAAACGGGAGCTGAGCTAAAAGTCAATTTTGAGATTTCAAGCTGAATATACCCGTCGCTCTGACGGGGCGTGAGAGACTGTATTTGTGTGTGTAATGCACGCACACAGATGCGTACGCTTGCACCCGCGCGCGCCTCATTGCCGACAATTTGCAATGTTATTTTTCGTGCGTTACTGCCACGAGGCGTTCACTTATTACTTACTGTGTTGCGATTGAATTTTTTGACCCGGCTTACGTTTACGGAACTCGATAATCTTTCTACTACTGTGACTTGGCTTTGTTTACTTGACTTTGCTGATCAGCTTATTGTTTTGGACTCCGTGAGTTGTGGTTACCTATTGGACCGCACGCAATTCATCTACCTTTATTCAAGTAATTAAGCGTAATTAGCCGAAACCTTTATAAGAGTGTAATTCATAAGAAGTACATAAGATATAATTTATGTACTGGTTTGCTGTTAGCTTTTAATTGTATCACTTTACATATATGTTACTCAAATAACTAACACGGTTACACTGTTGTAAGAACATTATTTTTCAGGTAGGCCTTATTATACCTACTATAGGCCTTATTACCTCCTAGTACCTTAGTAGTACTAGTACTACTACGGAAATTGATTCAAAGACTCAAGACTGACTTAAGTGGCAGTAGGGTGTAGGGTTTTTTCTAGGCTTAATGAGTTCGCTGAAGCTTATTTTTTATACTTAGCGCACAGAACCACTAGTTTAACAGTATCAGCTCTAACCACATGTCACCATTTTGTCCTTTACGTAACAAACTCAGGGGCCCAGAATATCCGATGTACCTATCAAATCAAGGTTCTGTACCAAATAAGGCCCGGTTATTATAGTTCGTTATTTTTTAGCATTAGAAAGAAGGTAAACAATCATGACGTGTCTTTTTATTAATAATTATTGAAAAACGCTTTCAAAAATTAGTTTATATTACTTATGAAAGCAAAAGAATATAAAAAAGTATATGATTAATACATACATACATACATACATACAATCACGCCTATTTCCCGGAGGGGTAGGCAGAGACCACGGATTTCCACTTGCTACGATCCTGACATACCACTTTCGCTTCCTTCACATTCATAACATTCCTCATACACGCTCGCCGGTTTAGGGTGCTCTTGCTCATTAATATGATTAATTAATATGATTTATAATTCTAACATATTTGCTATGACTTATTTTTCAATGGTAATTTTTAATAAGACATGTCAAAATCTGTTACCTTAATGCAAAAACTAGGGTTCCGTACATAAGTCCGACTCACGCTTGACTGCACATTTCTAATAGGTTTTCCTGTCATCTATAGGTAAAGAACTATTTTGGGGCTATTCATAAATTACGTCATTTCAAATTAGGGGGGGGGGGGGGTCTGGACATCGGATGACGGTAGCATGAAGTAGGAGGAAATGAGGTCATTTGAAGCATGATTTTTGGATGATTATAGGGGGGGGGGGGGTCCAAAATCGTCAAAAATCGATGACGTAATTTATGGACAGCCCCTTTGTGTATTTTTCAATATTTTAGACCCAGTAGTTTCGGAGATAAAAGGGGGTGAATGGTAATTTTTTGGCTGTTTTCTTAAATAACTTCGAATCTATGTATTTTAAAATTATAAAAAAAACATTTCCATCTTTAGGTCACTAATTTACATATGTGTACCAAATTTCAACTTAATTGGTCCAGTAGTTTCCGAGAAAATAGGCTGTGACAGACGGACAGACAGACAGACGCACGAGTGATCCTATAAGGGTTCCGTTTTTTCCTTTTGAGGTACGGAACCCTAAAAACGAACTTTAAGCGTGCTAACTTTCAAAATTTCATTTTTTATAAGATAGTATAAGTAGATGGGCAAAAATTTTGCGTCCATGTCCACCAGTGAGTAAGTGATTGAGATACCTAAACATTTAACTTTATAATGTAAAATGATATAATTTACTAACCTACTCGTTTAATTTCAGGTAGGTTGAATAAGGAACCAAGTAACCATGGGGAGGAGCAGTATTTACTAACATTTTCTTTTTGGGTCTTCAGAGTGTATCGTTTCCTTTTCTTTGCACATATTACACTTAAATATATATTCTCTGTGTAAGCCCTTACGTCTTTCAATGACAAAGGCAAGATCAGCAAATGTACAATTTGTATGATCGTGCCTGATATTTGAGATCACAGAAAATAAATATTTTAAATCCACTATTCTGCGACCTTCTAAAATTTTGTTTTATCATGATTCATGATCAAAAAGCTCGGATTCAATAGTCATATCAAACGTCGATTATGCAGTTGATGATGAGCTTGCATTTTCTACCATTGGTGCTGCAAATGCATCAACCGGTGGCGATAAACTTTGCCCTCTTGTAAAACAAATTACTATTGTGATTGTGTCCAGCAAAAGGCCAAAATTCGGTTTACTTTCCTGTTTAAAATATTACTAATTTATTCATATTTCAGATTAGGTACATAGGTAACTGTCTGAATGTTACAATGCCAGCTGGCAAATTCTATCACATTTGTTTGTTTGGTAGTCATGGTAACATTCACTTACATTGATATCCTTATTAAGATCTGTATCTTATTATCCAGACCTTAAAATATTGCCACCGTTGCCCTTTAAAAAAATACTGTTTAAATAATTGGCTACTCAAACAATGCTTCTATAGTATAAATAATGACTACACAAAAATGGGTAGTATTGTATATAATGCACGAAATAAGGCCCGATTCTTAAGCGGGTTTAAATTTTGAGGCCATGTCCGCTAATACTATAGACAAAATATCAAGTTTAATAAACACAAAAAAAAAACATTGATGGGCCTTATTTTATAATTTAGGCCTTACTTTGTAATTTAAAGTAGAGTTAGGCCAAGAAAAATCTATAGCGATTTTGATAGAACACGCAGTGCAAGTATTATTTCAAACGTCGCTTCTATGAAATTATGACATATAAATAACACTTGCACTGCGTGTGCTATCAAAATTGCTGTAGACTTTTCTTGGTCTGACTCTAAAATATTCTTTATTACACCACAAACATAAAAACAAATTTTAAAAAAACCGGCGAAGTGCAAGTCGGACTCGCACACGAAGGGTTCCGTACCATTATTTATAAAAACGGTCACCCATCCAAGTACTGACCCCGCCCGACGTTGCTTAACTTCGGTCAAAAATCACGTTTGTTGTATGGGAGGCCCCACTAAAATTTTTATTTTATCCTGTTTTTAGTATTTGTTGTTATAGCGGCAACAGAAATAAATCATCTGTGAAAATTTCAACTGTCTAGCTATCACGGTTCGTGAGATACAGCCTGGTGACAGACGGACGGACGGACAGCGGAATCTTAGTAATAGGGTCCCGTGTTTTACCCTTTGGGTACGGAACCCTAAAACCGATTTACAATGTAGATAAAGGTAGCAACAGGCGGTCTTATCGCTGTTAGTTCTTATTCTTCGTTTGTTTAGCATTAGAGTGAAGGTGACGTCATGACGTGTCTTTTTTAAGCATGCAATCGTATAATTATTTAGCTTTTTTTGTAATAGTTATGTACTTAGTGGTTAATATTAGTATTTACTATTTTTTTTTCAATAATGCTTAAAAACGAAGTATAGACATGACAACCAAATATTAACGCCATTGTAGGGCAGGATATACAGAACATGAATCATTTGTACTGTCACGCTCCGTGATTGTTGAGCCATTTAGGGTTCTAGCTAAATTGGACATTCCATAGAGCACGAGTAAGTATGGAACAACCAATTCAGCTAGGACCCTAAATTTTAACCATGCAATAAAATATTTTTGATTTTGATTTCTAATTTGAAATATTAGAATCAAAAAGTTCATAATAGATTGTATATCATAACTACAAAAATGTGTTCCCTACTCTCAACCCAAAACCCCTTGTATCTTAGGATCTAGATATTTTCACACAAGACGGTTTATCGATAACTTCTTACATCACTAGATTATCGACATTAAATGTCGACTATTGCCCATCACTTTTCTGGCTGTGTACGTATTTAGAAACTTGACTCCGCCCCTAAAATTAGTGCGATAGGGACAACTGCAGCTGAGGCGAAAAATCCTGCGTAAAAATGACAAAAATCGAGGTTTCGTAGTCCTCTTTTTCCTCCCCCAAAACTTAACCAATCGTAACCAAATTTGGAAATCTAAATGATTATGAAATTATCTGTGTCGGACCATTTTGCTTTTTTGGCTAATTGATATCAGTTTTGAATACCACGCCTCTCATTGCGGCATAGTCTATTAGGCCATTTTGGCCGTTTTTGAAGGGCTCTAGCGCCTTAAAAAACAAAAATATCAAAAAAAGCAAAACGGTCCGACACAGATATTGACAATATTAATCTGTGTTGAAAAAATCATTGCTCTAGCTTCAAAAACCACGGAGGAAAACGAGGACTACGTTTGTATGGAGGAATGACCACTCCTGTTGGCTCTTAACCTTTTGGACGCCAATGACATATATCCGCACCGCAGGTCCAACGCCAAAGACGGATTAATCGGTCACAGACCACAGAGCAACATAGACCTACGTGCAATGACGTGCATATGCATAAAGTTCAATTTCAGTTCTGAGGCTTCGGTGGCGTGGCGTCCGAGTGACAGCTTTTGTGTTTGACATGGGGTAGAAAAGTTAGAAAAGGTTAAAGCCATTATTCATAAACATCCTGGTAAAATCTAACAAACAATTGACCATAGTTATGCAGAAAACGACCAACTCAATTTTTTTATCAATGCAGAAAGCGACCAAAGCTACTGAGTTAGGGTGTAAGTCACTTTGACAAAAATAAAAAGTTGGTCGCTTTCTACAGAACTACGGTCAATTGATAGTCGTTTGACTCCGTCATTTTGACAATTCAGTTTGATAGAACGGGACAAAATTTAACGTAAGAGGTTGCTAAGTTTTACCATAAGATGAATATAGTCTAAGGAAAAAACGTGCCTCGGAAATCAAGAAAGTCATTCTCGGATAGATGGCGCACACACCTTTGGCCTATGCTCGGCTAGATGGCGTGACGACACCGTTTCATATTTAACAATTTTAACA